>NW_027140115.1:0-103837 GCF_036365525.1 Heterodontus francisci
TGTGAGTGGGGACGGTGAGTGGGGACGGGGAGTGGGGACGGGGAGTGGGGACGGGGATTGGGGACGGTGAGTGGGGACGGGGAGCGGGGACGGGGAGCGAGGACGGGGAGCGGGGACGGGGAGGCGAGGACGGGGAGCGGGGACGGGGAGCCGGGGACGGGAGCGGGGGACGGTGAGCGGGGACGGTGAGCGGGGACGGTGAGCGGGGACGGGGAGCGGGGACGGGGAGCGGGGACGGTGAGCCGGGGACGGTGAGCGGGGACGGGGAGTGGGGACGGGGAGTGGGGACCATGAGAGGGGACGGAGTGTGGGGACGGTGAGCGGCGACGGTGAGTGGGGACGGTGAGTGGGGACGGTGAGTGGGGACGAGCAGTGGGGACCGGGAGTGGGGACCGGGAGTGGGGACGGGTGAGAGGGGACGGGGAGAGGGGACGGGGAGAGTGGACGGTGAGTGGGACGGTGAGTGGGGACGGGGAGTGGCGACGGGGAGTGGGGACGGGGAGTGGGGACGGGGAGTGGCGACGGGGAGTGGCGACGGGGAGTGGGGACGGGGAGTGGGGACGGGGAGTGGGGACGGGGAGTGGGGAGTCTGAGTGGGGAAGGTGAGCAGGGACGGGGAGCGGGGACGGTGAGCGGGGACGGTGAGAGGGGACGGTGAGAGGGGACGGTGAGAGGGGACGGTGAGAGGGGACGGTGAGAGGGGACGGTGAGAGGGGGACGGTGAGAGGGGACGGTGAGAGGGGACGGGGAGAGGGGACGGGGAGAGGGGACGGGGAGTGGGGACGGGGAGAGGGGACGGGGAGTGGGGACGGGGAGTGGGGACGGGGAGTGGGGACGGGGAGTGGGGACGGTGAGAGGGGGACGGTGAGAGGGGACGGTGAGAGGGGACGGTGATGAGAGGGACGGGGAGAGGGGACGGGGAGAGGGGACGGGGAGAGGGGACGGGGAGAGGGGGACGGGGAGTGGGGACGGGGAGTGGGGACGGGGAGTGGGGACGGGGAGAGGGGACGGGGAGAGGGGACGGGGAGAGGGGACGGGGAGTGGGGACGGGGAGTGGGGACGGGGAGTGGGGACGGGGAGAGGGGACGGGGAGAGGGGACGGGGAGAGTGGACGGTGAGTGGGGACGGTGAGTGGGGACGGGGAAGTGGCGACGGGGAGTGGGGACGGGGAGTGGGGACGGGGAGTGGCGACGGGGAGTGGCGACGGGGAGTGGGGACGGGGAGTGGGGACGGGGAGTGGGGACGGGGAGTGGGGAGTCTGAGTGGGGAAGGTGAGCAGGGCGACGGGGACGGAGCGGGGACGGTGAGCGGGGACGGTGAGAGGGGACGGTGAGAGGGGACGGTGAGAGGGGACGGTGAGAGGGGACGGTGAGAGGGGACGGTGAGAGGGGACGGTGAGAGGGGACGGGGAGAGGGGACGGGGAGAGGGGACGGGGAGCGGGGACGGGGAGCGCGGGGACGGGGAGCGGGGACAGGGAGCGGGGGACAGGGAGCGGGGACGGTGAGCGGCGACGGTGAGTGGGGACGGTGAGTGGGGACGGTGAGTGGGGACGGTGAGTGGGGACGGGGAGTGGGGACGGGGAGTGGGGACGGGGATTGGGGACGGTGAGTGGGGACGGGGAGCGGGGACGGGGAGCGAGGACGGGGAGCGGGGACGGGGAGCGAGGACGGGGAGCGGGGACGGGGAGCGGGGACGGGGAGCGGGGACGGTGAGCGGGGACGGTGAGCGGGGACGGTGAGCGGGGACGGGGAGCGGGGACGGGGAGCGGGGACGGTGAGCGGGGACGGTGAGCGGGGACGGGGAGTGGGGACGGGGAGTGGGGACCATGAGAGGGGACGGAGTGTGGGGACGGTGAGCGGCGACGGTGAGTGGGGACGGTGAGTGGGGACGGTGAGTGGGGACGAGCAGTGGGGACCGGGAGTGGGGACCGGGAGTGGGGACGGGGAGTGGGGACGGGGAGTGGGGACGGGGAGTGGGGACGGGGAGTGGGGACGGGGAGTGGGGACGGGGAGTGGGGACGGGGAGTGGGGACGGGGAGTGGGGACGGGGACTGGGGACGGTGAGTGGGGACGAGCAGTGGGGACGAGCAGTGGGGACGAGCAGTGGGGACGGGGAGTGGGGACGGGGAAGTGGGGACGGGGAGTGGGGACGGTGAGTGGGGACGGTGAGTGGGGACGGGGAGCGGGGACGGGGAGCGGGGACGGGGAGCGGGGACGGGGAGCGGGGGACGTGGAGCGGGGAGTGGGGAGTGGGGACTGTGAGTGGGGACGGGAGTGGGACGGGGAGCGGGGACGGGGAGAGGGGACGGGGAGAGGGGACGGGGAGAGGGGACGGGGATTGGGGACGGGGATTGGGGACGGGGAGTGGGGACGGGGAGAGGGGACGGGGAGTGGGGACGGTGAGTGGGGACGGTGAGTGGGGACGGTGAGTGGGGACGGTGAGTGGGACGGGGAGAGGGGACGGGGAGAGGGGACGGGGAGAGGGGACGGGGAGAGGGGACGGGGAGTGGGGACGGGGAGTGGGGACGGGGAGTGGGGACGGTGAGAGGGGACGGTGAGAGGGGACGGTGAGTGGGGTCGGAGAGTGGGGATGGACGGTGAGTAGCTACGGGGAGTGGGGGAGGGGAGTGGGGACGGGAAGTGGGGACGGTGAGTGGTTCCAGTGAGTGGGGACGGAGAGTGGGGACGGAGAGTGGGGGACGGGGAGTGGGGATGGTGAGAGGGGACCGAGAGTGGGGACGGAGAGTGGGGACGGTGGAGTGGTTCCAGTGGAGTGGGGACGGAGAGTGGGGATGGGGTAGTGGGGACGGGGAGTGGGGACGGGGAGTGGGGACTTGGAGTGGGGCCGGGGAGTGGGACGGGGAGTGGGGACGGGGAGTGGGGACGGGGAGTGGGGAGTGGGGACGGTGAGTAGCTACGGGGAGTGGGGACGGGGAGTGGGGACGGGGAGTGGGGACGGTGAGAGGGGGACCGAGAGTGGGGACGGAGAGTGGGGACGGAGAGTGGGGACGGTGAGCGGGGACGGAGAGTGGGGACGGGGAGTGGGGACGGGGAGCGGGGACCGGGAGCGGGGACCGGGAGCGGGGACGGTGAGAGGGGACGGGAAGAGGGGACGGGGAGTGGGAACGGGGAGCGGGGACGGGGAGGGGGACGGGGAGCGGGGACGGGGAGCGGGGACGGGGTGCGGGGACGGGGAGCGGGGACGTGGAGCGGGGACGGGGAGTGGTGACGGGGAGTGGGGACCATGAGAGGGGACTTAGTGTGGGGACGGTGAGTGGCGACGGTGAGTGGGGACGGTGAGTGGGGACGGTGAGTGGGGAAGAGCAGTGGGGACGAGCAGTGGGGACGAGCAGTGGGGACGAGCAGTGGGGACGAGCAGTGGGGACCGGGAGTGGCTACATTGATGGGGACGGGGAGCGGGGACGGGGAGCGGGGACGGGGAGCGGTGACGGGGAGCGGTGACGGGGAGAGGGGACGGGGAGAGGGGACGGGGAGAGGGGACGGGGAGAGGGGACGGGGAGAGGGGACGGTGAGAGGGGACGGTGAGAGGGGACGGGGAGTGGGGACGGGGAGAGGGGACGGGGAGTGGGGACGGGGAGTGGGGACGGGGAGAGGGGACGGGGAGTGGGGACGGTGAGAGGGGACGGTGAGAGGGGACGGGGAGTGGGGACGGGGAGGGGGGACGGGGAGTGGGGACGGGGAGGGGGGACGGGGAGAGGGGACGGGGAGAGGGGACGGGGAGAGGGGACGGGGAGAGGGGACGGGGAGTGGGGACGGGGAGTGGGGACCGGGAGTGGGGACCGGGAGTGGGGACCGGGAGTGGGGACGGGGAGTGGGGACGGGGAGTGGGGACGGGGAGAGGGGACGGGGAGTGGGGACGGGGAGTGGGGACGGGGAGCGGGGACGGGGAGCGGGGACGGGGAGCGGGGACGGGGAGCGGGGACGGTGAGAGGGGACGGGGAGAGGGGACAGGGAGTGCGGACGGGGTGCGGGGACGGGGAGCGGGGAAGGGGAGCGGGGACGAGGAGCGGGGACGAGGAGCGGGGACAGGGAGCGGGGACGGTGAGCGGGGACGGTGAGCGGGGACGTTGAGCGGGGACGGTGAGCGGGGACGGTGAGCGGGGACGGTGAGCGGGGACGGTGAGCGGGGACGGTGAGCGGGGACGGTGAGCGGGGACGGTGAGCGGGGACGGTGAGCGGGGACGGTGAGCGGGGACGGTGAGCGGGGACAGTGAGTGGGACGAGCAGTGGGGACCGGGCGTGGCTACATTGATTGGGGACGGGGAGTGGGGACGGGGAGTGGGGACGGGGAGTGGGGACGGGGAGTGGGGACGGGGAGTGGGGACGGGGAGTGAGGACGGGGAGTGAGGACGGGGAGTGGGGACGGGGAGTGGGGACGGGGAGTGGGACGGGGAGTGGGGAGTGGGGCCGGTAAGTGGGGACTGTGAGCGGGGACGGGGAGCGGGGACGGGGAGCGGGGACGGGGAGCGGGGACGGGGAGCGGGGACGGGGAGCGGGGAAGGGAGCGGGGAGTGGGGAGTGGGGACGGTAAGTGGGGACGGGGAGCGGGGACGGGGAGCGGGGACGGGGTGCGTGGACGGGGAGCGGGTACGGGGAGCGGGTACGGGGAGCGGGGACGGGGAGCGGGGACGGGGAGCGGGACGGGGAGTGGGGACGGGGAGTGGGGACGGGAGGGGGATGGGGGAGTGGGGGGGAGGATAAACGGGGACGATAAGTGGGGACGGTGATGTGGGGACGGTGAGCGGGGACGGGGGGCGGGGACGGGGGGCGGGGACGGGGGGCGGGGACGGGGGAGCGGGGACGGGGAGCGGGGACGGGGAGCGGGGACGGGGAGCGGGGACGGTGAGAGGGGGACGGGGAGCGGGGACGGTGAGAGGGGACATGGATTGGGGACGGGGTGTGGGGACGGGGAGAGGGGACGGGGAGAGGGGACGGTGAGAGGGGACGGGGAGAGGGGAAGGGGAGAGGGGACGGGTAGTGGGGACGGGGAGAGGGGACGGGTAAAGGGGACGGGGGAGAGGGGACGGGGAGTGGGGACGGGGAGTGGGGACGGGGAGTGGGGACGGTGAGAGGGGACGGTGAGAGGGGACGGAGAGAGGGGACGGAGAGAGGGACGGAGAGTGGCTACGGTGAGTGGCTCCGGTGAGTGGCTACGGTGAGTGGCTACGGTGAGTGGCTACGGTGAGTGGGGTCGGAGAGTGGGGTCGGAGAGTGGGGACGGACGGTGAGTAGCTACGGGGAGTGGGGACGGAGAGTGGGGACGGGGAGTGGGGACGGTGAGAGGGGACGGTGAGAGGGGACGGTGAGAGGGGACGGAGAGTGGGGACGGAGAGTGGGGACGGAGAGTGGGGACGGAGAGTGGGGACGGTGAGTGGGGACGGTGAGTGGGGACGGTGAGTGGGGACGGTGAGTGGGGACGGTGAGTGGTTCCAGTGAGTGGGGACGGAGAGTGGGGACGGGGAGTGAGGACGGGGAGTGGGGACGGGGAGTGAACGCGGGGAGCGGGGACGGGGAGCGGGGACGGGGAGCGGGGAAGTGGGGAGCGGGGACGGGGAGCGGGGACGGGGAGCGGGGGACGGTGAGAGGGGACGGTGAGAGGGGGACGGTGAGAGTGGACTGTTAGAGGGGACTGTGAGAGGGGACGGGGAGAGGGGACGGGGAGAGGGGACGGGGGAGAGGGGACGGGGAGAGGGGACGGGGAGAGGGGACGGGGAGAGGGGACGGTGAGAGGGGACGGTGAGAGGGGACGGGGAGTGGGGACGGGGAGAGGGGACGGGGAGTGGGGACGGGGAGTGGGGACGGGGAGTGGGGACGGGGGAGTGGGGACGGTGAGAGGGGACGGTGAGAGGGGACGGTGAGAGGGGACGGTGAGAGGGGACGGGGAGAGGGGACGGGGAGAGGGGACGGGAGAGGGGACGGGGAGGGGACGGGGAGTGGGGACGGGGAGTGGGGACGGGGAGGTGGGGACGGGGAGTGGGGACGGGGAGTGGGGACGGGGAGAGGGGACGGGGAGAGGGGACGGGGAGAGGGGACGGGGGAGAGGGGGACGGTGAGTGGGGACGGTGAGTGGGGACGGGGAGTGGGGACGGGGAGTGGGGACGGGGAGTGGCGACGGGGAGTGGCGACGGGGAGTGGGGACGGGGAGTGGGACGGGGAGTGGGGACGGGGAGTGGGGAGTCTGAGTGGGGAAGGTGAGCAGGGACGGGGAGGCGGGGACGGTGAGCGGGGACGGTGAGAGGGGACGGTGAGAGGGGACGGTGAGAGGGGACGGTGAGAGGGGACGGTGAGAGGGGACGGTGAGAGGGACGGTGAGAGGGGACGGTGAGAGGGGGACGGTGAGAGGGGACGGGTGAGAGGGGACGGTGAGAGGGGACGGTGAGAGGGGACGGGAGTGGGGACGGGGAGTGGGGTCAGGGATTGACGACGGGGAGTGGGGACGGGGAGTGGGGACGGGGATTGGGGACGGGGATTGGGGACGGGGGTGGGGGACGGGGGGGTGGGGACGGGGGTGGGGACGGGGAGAGGGGATGGGGGAGAGGGGACGGGGAGAGGGGACGGGGAGAGGGGACGGGGAGAGGGGACGGGGAGTGAGGACGGGGAGTGAGGACGGGGAGTGGGGACGGGGAGTGGGGACGGGGAGTGGGGACGGGGAGTGGGGACGGGGAGAGGGGACGGGGAGAGGGGACGGGGAGTGGGGACGGGGAGAGGGGACGGGGAGCGGGGACGGTGAGAGGGGACGGGGAGAGGGGACGGGGAGTGCGGACGGGGAGCGGGGACGGGGAGCGGGGAAGGGGAGCGGGGACGAGGAGCGGGGACAGGGAGCGGGGACGGTGATCGGGGACGGTGAGCGGGGACGGTGAGCGGGGACGGGGAGCGGGGACGGGGAGCGGGGGACGAGGAGTGGTGACGGGGAGTGGGGATGGGGAGTAGGGGGACCATGAGAGGGGACGGAGTGTGGGGACGGTGAGTGGCGACGGTGAGTGGGGACGGTGAGTGGGGACGGTGAGTGGGGACGGTGAGTGGGGACGAGCAGTGGGGACCGGGAAGTGGCTACATTGAGTGGGGATGGGTAGTGGGGGGACGGGGAGTGGGGACGGGGAGTGGGGACGGGGAGTGGGGAGAGGGGAGTGGGGAGTGGGGAGTGGGGACGTTAAGTGGGGACGGTAAGCGGGGGACGGAGAGCGGGGACGGGGAGCGGGGACGGGGAGCGGGGACGGGGAGCGGGGACGGGGAGCGGGGAGTGGGGAGCGGGGAGTGGGGAGCGGGGACGGGGAGCGGGGACGGGGAGCGGGGACGGTGAGAGGGGACGGGGAGAGGGGACGGGGAGCGGGGGACGGGGAGCGGGGACGGGGAGCGGGGACGGGGAGCGGGGACGGGGGAGCGGGGACGGTGAGCTGGGGACGGTGAGCGGGGACGGGGAGTGGGGACGGGGAGTGGGGACCATGAGAGGGGACGGAGTGTGGGGACGGTGAGTGGGGACGGTGAGTGGGGACGGTGAGTGGGGACGGTGAGTGGGGACGGGGAGTAGGGACAGGGAGTGGGGACGGGGAGTGGGGACGGGGAGTGGGGACCGGGAGTGGCTACATTGAGTGGGGACGGGGAGTGGGGACGGGGAGTGGGGACGGGGAGTGGGGACGGGGAGTGGGGACGGGGAGTGGGGACGGGGAGTGGGGACGGGGATTGGGGACGGGGAGTGGGACGGGGAGTGGGGACGGGGAGTGGGGACGGGGGAGTGGGGACGGGGAGTGGGGAGTGGGTACGATGAGTGGGTACGATGAGTGGGGACGTTGAGTGGGGACGGTGAGCGGGGACGGGGAGTGGGGACGGGGAGTGGGGACCGGGAGTGGGGACGGGGAGTGGGGACGGAGAGTGGGGACGGGGAGTGGGGACGGGGAGTGGGGACGGGGAGTGGGGAGCGGGGAGTGGGGAGCGGGGACGATGAGCGGGGACGGGGAGCGGGGGACGGGGAGGAGGGGACGGGGATGTGGGGACGGGGAGTGGGGACGGGGAGTGGGACGGGGAGTGGGGACGGGGAGTGGGGATGGGAGGTGGGGACCGGGAGAGGGGACCGGGAGTGGGGACGGTGAGAGGGGACGGTGAGAGGGGACGGTGAGAGGGGACGGGGAGTGGGGACGGGGAGAGGGGACGGGGTGCGGGGACGGTGAGAGGGGACGGTGAGCGGGGACGGTGAGCGGGGACCGTGAGCGGGGACCGTGAGCGGGGACGGGGAGTGGGGACGGGAGTGGGGTTAATGAGAGGGGACGGAGTGTGGGGACGGTGAGTGGCGACGGTGAGTGGGGACGGTGAGTGGGGACGGTGAGTGGGGACGGTGAGTGGGGACGGTGAGTGGGGACGAGCAGTGGGGACGAGCAGTGGGGACGAGCAGTGGGGACCGGGAGAGGCTACATTGAGTGCGGACGGGGAGTGGGGACGGGGAGTGGGGACGGGGAGTGGGGACGGGGAGTGGGGACGGGGAGTGGGGACGGGGAGTGGGGACGGGGAGTGGGTAGCGGGGACGGGGAGCGGGGACGGGAAGCGGGGACGGGAAGCGGGGACGGGGAGTGGGTAGTGGGGAGTGGGGACGGTGAGTGGGGACGGGGAGCGGGGACGGGGAGCGGGGACGGGTAGTGGGGACGGTGAGTGGGGACGGTGAGTGGGGACGGGGAGAGGGGACGGGGAGCGGGGACGGGGAGCGGGGACGGGGAGCGGGGACGGGTAGTGGGGACGGTGAGTGGGGACGGTGAGTGGGGACGGGGAGAGGGGACGGGGAGAGGGGACGGGGAGTGGGGATGGGGAGTGGGGACGGGGAGAGGGGACGGTGAGAGGGAACGGTGAGAGGGGACGGTGAGTGGGGACGGAGAGAGGGGACGGTGAGTGGCTACGGTGAGTGGGGTCGGAGAGTGGGGTCGGAGAGTGGGGTCGGAGAGTGGGGTCGAAGAGTGGGGACGGACGGTGAGTAGCTACGGGGAGTGGGGACGGGGAGTGGGGACGGGGAGTGGGGACGGTGAGAGGGGACCGAGAGTGGGGACGGAGAGTGGGGACGGAGAGTGGTTCCAGTGAGTGGGGACGGGGAGTGGGAACGGGGTGTGGGGACGGGGAGTGGGGACGGGGAGTGGGGACGGGGAGTGCGGAGTGGGGAGCGGGGACGGGGAGCGGGGACGGGGAGAGGGGACAGTGAGAGTGGACGGTGAGAGGGGACGGTGAGAGGGGACGGTGAGAGGGGACGGTGAGAGGGGACGGGGAGTGTGGACTGTGAGAGGGGACTGTGAGAGGGGACTGTGAGAGGGGACGGGGAGAGGGGACGGGGAGAGGGGACGGTGAGAGGGTACGGTGAGAGGGGACGGTGAGAGGGGACGGGGAGTGGGGACGGGGAGTGGGGACGGGGTGAAGGGGCGGGGAGATGGGGCGAGGAGTGGGGACGGGGAGTGGGGACGCGGAGTGGGGACGGGGACTGGGGACGGGGAGTGGGGACGGGGAGTGGGGACGGGGAGTGGGGACCGGGAGAGGGGACCGGGAGAGGGGACCGGGAGAGGGGACCGGGAGAGGGGACGGGGAGAGGGGACCGGGAGAGGGGACCGGGAGAGGGGACCGGGAGAGGGGACGGGGAGAGGGGACGGGGAGAGGGGACGGTGAGAGAGGATGGGGAGTGGGGGCGGGGAGAGGGGGCGGGGTGTTGGTACGGGGAGTGGGGACGGGGAGCGGGGACCGGGAGCGGGGACGGGGAGCGGGGACCGGGAGCGGGGACTGGGAGCGGGGACGGTGAGAGGGGACGGGGAGAGGGGACGGGGAGAGGGGACGGGGAGAGGGGACGGGGAGCGGGGACGGGGGAGCGGGGACGGGGAGCGGGGACAGGGAGCGGGGACGGTGAGTGGCGACGGTGAGTGGGGACGGTGAGTGGGGACGGTGAGTGGGGACGGGGAGTGGGGACGGGGAGTGGGGACGGGGAGTGGGGACGGGGATTGGGGACGGTGAGTGGGGACGGGGAGCGGGGACGGGGAGCGAGGACGGGGAGCGGGGACGGGGAGCGGGGACGGGGAGCGGGGACGGGGAGCGGGGACGGTGAGCGGGGACGGTGAGCGGGGACGGGGAGCGGGGACGGTGAGCGGGGACGGTGAGCGGGGACGGGGAGTGGGGACGGGGAGTGGGGACCATGAGAGGGGACGGAGTGTGGGGACGGTGAGCGGCGACGGTGAGCGGGGACGGTGAGTGGGGACGGTGAGTGGGGACGAGCAGTGGGGACCGGGAGTGGGGACCGGGAGTGGGGACGGGGAGTGGGGACGGGGAGTGGGGACGGGGAGTGGGGACGGGGAGTGGGGACGGGGAGTGGGGACGGGGAGTGGGGACGGGGACTGGGGACGGTGAGTGGGGACGAGCAGTGGGGACGAGCAGTGGGGACGAGCAGTGTGGACGGGGAGTGGGGACGGGGAGTGGGGACGGGGAGTGGGGACGGTGAGTGGGGACGGTGAGTGGGGACGGGGAGCGGGGACGGGGAGCGGGGACGGGGAGCGGGAACGTGGAGCGGGGAGTGGGGAGTGGGGACTGTGAGTGGGGACGGGGAGTGGGGACGGGGAGCGGGGACGGGGAGAGGGGACGGGGAGAGGGGACGGGGAGAGGGGACGGGGATTGGGGACGGGGATTGGGGACGGGGAGTGGGGACGGGGAGAGGGGACGGGGAGTGGGGACGGTGAGTGGGGACGGTGAGTGGGGACGGTGAGTGGGGACGGTGAGTGGGGACGGGGAGAGGGGACGGGGAGAGGGGACGGGGAGAGGGGACGGGGAGAGGGGACGGGGAGTGGGGACGGGGAGTGGGGACGGGGAGTGGGGACGGTGAGAGGGGACGGTGAGAGGGGACGGTGAGTGGGGTCGGAGAGTGGGGATGGACGGTGAGTAGCTACGGGGAGTGGGGAGGGGAGTGGGGACGGGAAGTGGGGACGGTGAGTGGTTCCAGTGAGTGGGGACGGAGAGTGGGGACGGGGAGTGGGGATGGTGAGAGGGGACCGAGAGTGGGGACGGAGAGTGGGGACGGTGAGTGCTTCCAGTGAGTGGGGACGGAGAGTGGGGACGGGGAGTGGGGACGGGGAGTGGGGACGGGGAGTGGGGACGGGGAGTGGGGACGGGGAGTGGGGACGGGGAGTGGGGACGGGGAGTGGGGACGGGGAGTGGGGACGGGGAGTGGGGACGGGGAGTGGGGACGGGGAGTGGGGACTTGGAGTGGGGCCGGGGAGTGGGGACGGGGAGTGGGGACGGGGAGTGGGGACGGGGAGTGGGGACGGGGAGTGGGGAGTGGGGAGTGGGGACGGTGAGTAGCTACGGGGAGTGGGGACGGGGAGTGGGGACGGGGAGTGGGGACGGTGAGAGGGGACCGAGAGTGGGGACGGAGAGTGGGGACGGAGAGTGGGGACGGTGAGCGGGGACGGAGAGTGGGGACGGGGAGTAGGGACGGGGAGCGGGGACCGGGAGCGGGGACCGGGAGCGGGGACGGTGAGAGGGGACGGGAAGAGGGGACGGGGAGTGGGAACGGGGAGCGGGGACGGGGAGGGGGACGGGGAGCGGGGACGGGGAGCAGGGACGGGGAGCGGGGACGTGGAGCGGGGACGGGGAGTGGTGACGGGGAGTGGGGACCATGAGAGGGGACTTAGTGTGGGGACGGTGAGTGGCGACGGTGAGTGGGGACGGTGAGTGGGGACGGTGAGTGGGGACGAGCAGTGGGGACGAGCAGTGGGGACGAGCAGTGGGGACCGGGAGTGGCTACATTGATGGGGACGGGGAGCGGGGACGGGGAGCGATGACGGGGAGAGGGGACGGGGAGAGGGGACGGGGAGAGGGGACGGGGAGAGGGGACGGGGAGAGGGGACGGGGAGAGGGGACGGGGAGAGGGGACGGTGAGAGGGGACGGTGAGAGGGGACGGGGAGTGGGGACGGGGAGAGGGGACGGGGAGTGGGGACGGGGAGTGGGGACGGGGAGTGGGGACGGGGAGTGGGGACGGTGAGAGGGGACGGTGAGAGGGGACGGGGAGTGGGGACGGGGAGTGGGGACGGGGAGAGGGGACGGGGAGAGGGGACGGGGAGAGGGGACGGGGAGAGGGGACGGGGAGAGGGGACGGGGAGTGGGGACGGGGAGTGGGGACCGGGAGTGGGGACCGGGAGTGGGAACCGGGAGTGGGGACCGGGAGTGGGGACGGGGAGTGGGGACGGGGAGTGGGGACGGGGAGAGGGGACGGGGAGTGGGGACGGGGAGTGGGGACGGGGAGCGGGGACGGGGAGCGGGGACGGGGAGCGGGGACGGTGAGAGGGGACGGGGAGAGGGGACAGGGAGTGCGGCCGGGGTGCGGGGACGGGGAGCGGGGAAGGGGAGCGGGGACGAGGAGCGGGGACGAGGAGCGGGGACAGGGAGCGGGGACGGTGAGCGGGGACGGTGAGCGGGGACGGTGAGCGGGGACGGTGAGCGGGGACGGTGAGCGGGGACGGTGAGCGGGGACGGTGAGCGGGGACGGTGAGCGGGGACCGTGAGCGGGGACCGTGAGCGGGGACGGTGAGCGGGGACGGTGAGCGGGGACAGTGAGTGGGGACGAGCAGTGGGGACCGGGCGTGGCTACATTGATTGGGGACGGGGCGTGGGGACGGGGAGTGGGGACGGGGAGTGGGGACGGGGAGTGGGGACGGGGAGTGAGGACGGGGAGTGAGGACGGGGAGTGGGGACGGGGAGTGGGGACGGGGAGTGGGGACGGGGAGTGGGGACGGGGAGTGGGGAGTGGGGCCGGTAAGTGGGGACTGTGAGCGGGGACGGGGAGCGGGGACGGGGAGCGGGGACGGGGAGCGGGGACGGGGAGCGGGGACGGGGAGCGGGGACGGGGAGCGGGGAAGGGGAGCGGGGAGTGGGGAGTGGGGACGGGGAGCGGGGACGGGGAGCGGGGACGGGGTGCGTGGACGGGGTGCGGGTACGGGGAGCGGGTACGGGGAGCGGGGATGGGGAGCGGGGACGGGGAGTGGGGACGGGGAGTGGGGACGGGGAGTGGGGACGGGGAGTGGGGACGGGGAGTGGGGAGTGGGGAGGATAAACGGGGACGATAAGTGGGGACGGTGAGTGGGGACGGTGAGCGGGGACGGGGGGCGGGGACGGGGGGCGGGGACGGGGAGCGGGGACGGGGAGCGGGGACGGGGAGCGGGGACGGGGAGCGGGGACGGTGAGAGGGGACGGGGAGCGGGGACGGTGAGAGGGGACATGGATTGGGGACGGGGTGTGGGGACGGGGAGAGGGGACGGGGAGAGGGGACGGTGAGAGGGGACGGGGAGAGGGGAAGGGGAGAGGGGACGGGTAGTGGGGACGGGGAGAGGGGACGGGGAGAGGGGACGGGGAGAGGGGACGGGGAGTGGGGACGGGGAGTGGGGACGGGGAGTGGGGACGGTGAGAGGGGACGGTGAGAGGGGACGGTGAGAGGGGACGGAGAGAGGGGACGGAGAGAGGGGACGGAGAGTGGCTACGGTGAGTGGCTCCGGTGAGTGGCTCCGGTGAGTGGCTACGGTGAGTGGCTACGGTGAGTGGGGTCGGAGAGTGGGGTCGGAGAGTGGGGACGGACGGTGAGTAGCTACGGGGAGTGGGGACGGGGAGTGGGGACGGTGAGAGGGGACGGTGAGAGGGGACGGAGAGTGGGGACGGAGAGTGGGGACGGAGAGTGGGGACGGAGAGTGGGGACGGTGAGTGGGGACGGTGAGTGGGGACGGTGAGTGGTTCCAGTGAGTGGGGACGGGGAGTGAGGACGGGGAGTGGGGACGGGGAGTGGGGACGGGGAGCGGGGACGGGGAGCGGGGACGGGGAGCGGGGAGTGGGGAGCGGGGACGGGGAGCGGGGACGGGGAGCGGGGACGGTGAGAGGGGACGGTGAGAGGGGACGGTGAGAGTGGACTGTTAGAGGGGACTGTGAGAGGGGACGGGGAGAGGGGACGGGGAGAGGGGACGGGGAGAGGGGACGGTGAGAGGGGACGGTGAGAGGGGACGGTGAGAGGGGACGGTGAGAGGGGACGGGGAGTGGGGACGGGGAGAGGGGACGGGGAGTGGGGACGGGGAGTGGGGACGGGGAGTGGGGACGGGGAGTGGGGACGGGGAGTGGGGACGGTGAGAGGGGACGGTGAGAGGGGACGGTGAGAGGGGACGGTGAGAGGGGACGGTGAGAGGGGACGGTGAGAGGGGACGGGGAGAGGGGACGGGGAGAGGGGACGGGGAGAGGGGACGGGGAGAGGGGACGGGGAGTGGGGACGGGGAGTGGGGACGGGGAGTGGGGACGGGGAGTGGGGACGGGGAGTGGGGACGGGGAGTGGGGACGGGGAGAGGGGACGGGGAGAGGGGACGGTGAGTGGGGACGGTGAGTGGGGACGGGGAGTGGCGACGGGGAGTGGGGACGGGGAGTGGCGACGGGGAGTGGCGACGGGGAGTGGGGACGGGGAGTGGGGACGGGGAGTGGGGACGGGGAGTGGGGAGTCTGAGTGGGGAAGGTGAGCAGGGACGGGGAGCGGGGACGGTGAGCGGGGACGGTGAGAGGGGACGGTGAGAGGGGACGGTGAGAGGGGACGGTGAGAGGGGACGGTGAGAGGGGACGGTGAGAGGGGACGGTGAGAGGGGACGGTGAGAGGGGACGGGGAGTGGGGACGGGGAGTGGGGTCAGGGATTGACGACGGGGAGTGGGGACGGGGAGTGGGGACGGGGATTGGGGACGGGGAGTGGGGACGGGGGGTGGGGACGGGGGGTGGGGACGGGGGGTGGGGACGGGGAGAGGGGATGGGGAGAGGGGACGGGGAGAGGGGACGGGGAGAGGGGACGGGGAGTGAGGACGGGGAGTGGGGACGGGGAGTGGGGACGGGGAGTGGGGACGGGGAGTGGGGACGGGGAGAGGGGACGGGGAGAGGGGACGGGGAGTGGGGACGGGGAGAGGGGACGGGGAGCGGGGACGGTGAGAGGGGACGGGGAGAGGGGACGGGGAGTGCGGACGGGGAGCGGGGACGGGGAGCGGGGAAGGGGAGCGGGGACGGTGAGCGGGGACGGTGAGCGGGGACGGGGAGCGGGGACGGGGAGCGGGGACGAGGAGTGGTGACGGGGAGTGGGGATGGGGAGTGGGGACCATGAGAGGGGACGGAGTGTGGGGACGGTGAGTGGCTACATTGAGTGGGGATGGGGAGTGGGGACGGGGAGTGGGGATGGGGAGTGGGGACGGGGAGTGGGGACGGGGAGTGGGGACGGGGAGTGGGGAGAGGGGAGTGGGGAGTGGGGAGTGGGGACGTTAAGTGGGGACGGTAAGCGGGGACGGAGAGCGGGGACGGGGAGCGGGGACGGGGAGCGGGGACGAGGAGTGGTGACGGGGAGTGGGGATGGGGAGTGGGGACCATGAGAGGGGACGGAGTGTGGGGACGGTGAGTGGCTACATTGAGTGGGGACGGGGAGTGGGGACAGGGAGTGGGGACGGGGAGTGGGGACGGGGAGTGGGGACGGGGAGTGGGGACGGGGAGTGGGGACGGGGAGTGGGGACGGGGAGTGGGGACGGGGAGTGGGGAGTGGGGACGATGAGCGGGGACGGTGAGCGGGGACGGTGAGCGGGGACGGTGAGCGGGGACGGTGAGCGGGGACGGTGAGCGGGGACGGGGAGCGGGGACGGGGAGCGGGGACGGGGAGCGGGGACGGGGAGCGGGGACGGGGAGCGGGGACGGGGAGCGGGGACGGGGAGCGGGGACGGTGAGAGGGGACGGTGAGAGGGGACGGGGAGTGGGGACGGTGAGATGGGACGGCGAGAGGGGACGGCGAGAGGGGACGGCGAGAGGGGACGGCGAGAGGGGACGGCGAGAGGGGACGGCGAGAGGGGACGGGGAGAGGGGACGGGGATTGGGGACGGGGAGCGGGGACGGGGAGCGGGGACGGGGAGCGGGGACGGGGAGCGGGGACGGGGAGCGGGGACGGTGAGAGGGGACGGTGAGAGGGGACGGGGAGTGGGGACGGTGAGATGGGACGGCGAGAGGGGACGGCGAGAGGGGACGGCGAGAGGGGACGGCGAGAGGGGACGGCGAGAGGGGACGGCGAGAGGGGACGGGGAGAGGGGACGGGGATTGGGGACGGGGAGTGGGGACGGGGAGAGGGGACGGGGAGAGGGGACGGGGAGAGGGGACGGGTAGTGGGGACGGTGAGTGGGGACGGGGAGTGCGAACGGTGAGAGGGGACGGTGAGAGGGGACGGTGAGACGGGACGGAGAGAGGGGACGGAGAGAGGGGACGGTGAGAGGGGACGGTGAGTGGCTACGGTGAGTGGCTACGGTGAGTGGCTACGGTGAGTGGCTACGGTGAGTGGCTACGGTGAGTGGGGACGTACGGTGAGTAGCTACGGGGAGTGGGGACGGAGAGTGGGGACGGGGAGTGGGGACGGTGAGAGGGGACGGACAGTGGCTACGGTGAGTGGGGTCGGAGAGTGGGGACGGACGGTGAGTAGCTACGGGGAGTGGGGACGGAGAGTGGGGACGGGGAGTGGGGACGGTGAGAGGGGACCGAGAGTGTGGACGGAGAGAGGGGACGGTGAGTGGCTACGGTGAGTGGCTACGGTGAGTGGCTACGGTGAGTGGCTACGGTGAGTGGGGTCGGAGAGTGGGGACGGAGAGTGGGGACGGAGAGTGGGGACGGAGAGTGGGGACGGACGGTGAGTAGCTACGGGGAGTGGGGACGGAGAGTGGGGACGGGGAGCGGGGACGGGGAGCGGGGACGGGGAGCGGGGACGGGGAGCGGGGACGGGGAGCGGGGACGGGGAGCGGGGAGTGGGGAGTGGGGACGGTAAGTGGGGACGTGGAGCGGGGACGGGGAGCGGGGACGGGGAGCGGGGACGGTGAGAGGGGACGGGGAGAGGGGACGGGGAGAGGGGACGGGGAGAGGGGACGGGGAGAGGGGACGGGGAGAGGGGACGGGGAGCGGGGACGGGGAGCGGGGTCGGTGAGCGGGGACGGGGAGCGGGGACGGTGAGTGGGGACGGTGAGTGGGGACGGTGAGTGGGGACGAGCAGTGGGGACGAGCAGTGGGGACCGGGAGTGGCTACATTGAGTGGGGACGGGGAGTGGGGACGGGGAGTGGGGACGGGGAGTGGGGACGGGGAGTGGGGACGGGGAGTGGGGACGGGGAGTGGGGACGGGGAGTGGGGACGGGGAGTGGGGACGGGGAGTGGGGAGTGGGGACGATAAACGGGGACGATAAGTGGGGATGGTGAGTGGGGACGGTGAGCGGGGACGGGGAGCGGGTTCGGGGAGCGGGGACGGGGAGCGGGGACGGGGAGCGGGGACGGGGAGCGGGGACGGGGAGCGGGGACGGTGAGAGGGGACGGTGAGAGGGGACGGGGAGCGGGGACGGTGAGAGGGGACGGGGATTGGGGACGGGGTGTGGGGACGGGGTGTGGGGACGGTGAGAGGGGACGGTGAGAGGGGACGGTGAGAGGGGACGGGGATTGGGGACGGGGAGTGGGGACGGGGAGTGGGGACGGGGACAGGGGACGGGGAGAGGGGACGGGTCATGGGGACGGTGAGTGGGGACGGGGAGAGGGGATGGAGAGAGGGGACGGGGAGAGGGGACGGGGAGAGGGGACGGGGAGAGGGGACGGGGAGTGGGGATGGGGAGTGGGGACGGGGAGTGGGGACGGGGAGTGGGGACGGGGAGTGGGAACGGTGAGAGGGGACGGTGAGAGGGGACGGAGAGAGGGGACGGTGAGTGGCTACGGTGAGTGGCTACGGTGAGTGGGGTCGGAGAGTGGGGACGGACGGTGAGTAGCTACGGGGAGTGGGGACGGAGAGTGGGGACGGGGAGTGGGGACGGTGAGTGGGGACGGAGAGTGGGGACGGAGAGTGGGGACGGTGAGTGGGGACGGTGAGTGGTTCCAGTGAGTGGGGACGGCGAGTGGGGACGGGGAGTGGGGACGGAGAGTGGGGACGGAGAGTGGGGACGGAGAGTGGGGACGGAGAGTGGGGACAGTGAGTGGGGACGGTGAGTGGTTCCAGTATGCGGGGACGGGGAGCGGGGACAGGGAGCGGGGACGCTGAGCGGGGACGGTGAGCGGGGACTGTGAGCGGGGACGGGGAGCGGGGACGGGGAGCGGGGACGGGGAGCGGGGACGGGGAGCCGGGACGGGGAGCGGGGACGGTGAGAGGGGACGGTGAGAGGGGACGGTGAGAGGGGACGGGGAGAGGGGACGGTGAGAGGGGACGGGGAGAGGGGACGGGGATTGGGGACGGGGAGTGGGGACGGGGAGAGGGGACGGGGAGAGGGGACGGGTAGTGGGGACGGTGAGTGGGGACGGGGAGCGGGTTCGGGGAGCGGGGACGGGGAGCGGGGACGGGGAGCGGGGACGGGGAGCGGGGACGGGGAGCGGGGACGGGGAGCGGGGACGGTGAGAGGGGACGGTGAGAGGGGACGGGGAGCGGGGACGGTGAGAGGGGACGGGGATTGGGGACGGGGTGTGGGGACGGGGTGTGGGGACGGTGAGAGGGGACGGTGAGAGGGGACGGTGAGAGGGGACGGTGAGAGGGGACGGGGATTGGGGACGGGGAGTGGGGACGGGGACAGGGGACGGGGAGAGGGGACGGGTCATGGGGACTGTGAGTGGGGACGGGGAGAGGGGATGGGGAGAGGGGACGGGGATAGGGGACGGGGAGAGGGGACGGGGATAGGGGACGGGGAGAGGAGACGGGGAGTGGGGACGGGGAGTGGGGACGGGGAGTGGGGACGGGTAGTGGGAACGGTGAGAGGGGACGGTGAGAGGGGACGGAGAGAGGGGACGGTGAGTGGCTACGGTGAGTGGCTATGGTGAGTGGCTACGGTGAGTGGGGTCGGAGAGTGGGGACGGACGGTGAGTAGCTACGGGGAGTGGGGACGGAGAGTGGGGACGGGGAGTGGGGACGGTGAGTGGGGACGGAGAGTGGGGACGGAGAGTGGGGACGGAGAGTGGGGACGGTGAGTGGGGACGGTGAGTGGTTCCAGTGAGTGGGGACGGAGAGTGGGGACGGAGAGTGGGGACGGAGAGTGGGGACGGAGAGTGGGGACGGAGAGTGGGGACGGAGAGTGGGGACGGAGAGTGGGGACGGAGAGTGGGGACGGGGGTGGGGACGGGGTGTGGGGACGGGGTGTGGGGACGGGGAGTGGGGACGGAGAGTGGGGACGGAGAGTGGGGACGGAGAGTGGGGACGGAGAGTGGGGACGGAGAGTGGGGACGGAGAGTGGGGACGGTGAGTGGGGACGGAGAGTGGGGACGGTGAGTGGGGACGGTGAGTGGGGACGGGGAGTGGGGACGGAGAGTGGGGACGGAGAGTGGGGACGGAGAGTGGGGACAGTGAGTGGGGACGGTGAGTGGTTCCAGTGAGCGGGGACGGGGAGCGGGGACAGGGAGCGGGGACTGTGAGCGGGGACGGGGAGCGGGGACGGGGAGCGGGGACGGGGAGCGGGGACGGGGAGCGGGGACGGGGAGCCGGGACGGGGAGCGGGGACGGTGAGAGGGGACGGTGAGAGGGGACGGTGAGAGGGGACGGGGAGAGGGGACGGTGAGAGGGGACGGGGAGAGGGGACGGGGATTGGGGAAGGGGAGTGGGGACGGGGAGAGGGGACGGGGAGAGGGGACGGGTAGTGGGGACGGTGAGTGGGGACGGGGAGAGGGGACGGGGAGAGGGGACGGGGAGTGGGGACGGGGAGTGGGAACGGTGAGAGGGGACGGTGAGAGGGGACGGTGAGAGGGGACGGTGAGACGGGACGGAGAGAGGGGACGGAGAGAGGGGACGGAGAGAGGGGACGGTGAGTGGCTACGGTGAGTGGCTACGGTGAGTGGCTACGGTGAGTGGGGTCGGAGAGTGGGGACGGACGGTGAGTAGCTACGGGGAGTGGGGACGGAGAGTGGGGACGGGGAGTGGGGACGGTGAGAGTGGACCGAGAGTGGGGACGGAGAGAGGGGACGGTGAGTGGCTACGGTGAGTGGCTACGGTGAGTGGGGTCGGAGAGTGGGGACGGACGGTGAGTAGCTACGGGGAGTGGGGACGGAGAGCGGGGACGGGGAGCGGGGACGGGGAGCGGGGACGGGAAGCGGGGACGGGGAGCGGGGACGGGGAGCGGGGACGGGGAGCGGGGACGGGGAGCGGGGACGGGGAGCGGGGACGGGGAGCGGGGACGGGGAGCGGGGAGTGGGGAGTGGGGACGGTGAGAGGGGACGGGGAGAGGGGACGGGGAGAGGGGACGAGGAGCGGGGACGGGGAGCGGGGACGGGGAGCGGGGACGGGGAGCGGGGACGGTGAGCGGGGACGGGGAGCGGGGACGGGGAGTGGGGACCATGAGAGGGGACGGAGTGTGGGGACGGTGAGTGGGGACGGTGAGTGGGGACGGTGAGTGGGGACGAGCAGTGGGGACCGGGAGTGGCTACATTGAGTGGGGACGGGGAGTGGGGACGGGGAGTGGGGACGCGGTTTGGGGACGGGGAGTGGGGACGGGGAGTGGGGACGGGGAGTGGGGACGGGGAGTGGGGACGGGGAGTGGGGACGGGGAGTGGGGAGTGGGGACGATAAACGGGGACGATAAGTGGGGACGGTGAGCGGGGACGGTGAGCGGGGACGGGGAGCAGGGTCAGGGAGCGGGGGCGGGGAGCGGGGACGGGGAGCGGGGACGGGGACGGTGAGAGGGGACGGGGAGCGGGGACGGTGAGAGGGGACGGGGATTGGGGACGGGGTGTGGGGACGGGGTGTTGGGACGGGGTGTGGGGACGGGGTGTGGGGACGGGGAGAGGGGACGGGGAGAGGGGACGGGGAGAGGGGACGGGGAGACGGGACGGGGAGAGGGGACGGTGAGAGGGGACGGTGAGAGGGGACGGTGAGAGGGGACGGTGAGAGGGGACGGTGAGAGGGGACGGTGAGAGGGGACCGGGATTGGGGACCGGGAGTGGGGACGGGGACAGGGGACGGGGAGAGGGGACGGGTAGTGGGGACGGTGAGTGGGGACGGGGAGAGAGGACGGGGAGAGGGGACGGGGAGTGGGGACGGGGAGTGGGGACGGGGAGTGGGGACGGTGAGAGGGGACGGTGAGAGGGGACGGAGAGAGGGGACGGAGAGAGGGGACGGAGAGAGGGGACGGAGAGAGGGGACGGAGAGAGGGGACGGAGAGAGGGGACGGAGAGAGGGGACGGTGAGTGGCTACGGTGAGTGGCTATGGTGAGTGGCTACGGTGAGTGGGGTCGGAGAGTGGGGATGGACGGTGAGTAGCTACGGGGAGTGGGGACGGAGAGTGGGGACGGGGAGTGGGGACGGGGAGTGGGGACGGGGAGTGGGGACGGTGAGAGGGGACCGAGAGTGGGGACGGCGAGTGGGGACGGCGAGTGGGGACGGAGAGTGGGGACGGTGAGTGGGGACGGTGAGTGGTTCCAGTGAGTGGGGACGGAGAGTGGGGACGGAGAGTGGGGACGGAGAGTGGGGACGGGGTGTGGGGACGGGGTGTGGGGACGGGGTGTGGGGACGGGGAGTGGGGACGGGGTGCGGGGACGGGGTGCGGGGACGGGGTGCGGGGACGGGGTGCGGGGACGGGGAGCGGGGACTGGGGAGCGGGGAGTGGGGAGCGGGGACGGGGAGAGGGGACGGTGAGAGGGGACGGTGAGAGAGGACGGGGAGAAGGGACGGGGAGAGGGGACGGGGAGAGGGGACGGGGAGAGGGGACGGGGAGAGGGGACGGGGAGAGGGGACGGGGAGAGGGGACGGGGAGAGGGGACGGGGAGAGGGGACGGGGAGAGGGGACGGGGAGAGGGGACGGTGAGAGGGGACGGGGAGTGGGGACGGGGAGTGGGGACGGGGAGTGGGGACGGGGAGAGGGGACGGGGAGTGGGGACGGGGAGAGGGGACTGGGAGTGGGGACGGGGAGAGGGGACGGGGAGAGGGGACGGGGAGAGGGGACGGGGAGAGGGGACGGGGAGAGGGGACGTGGAGAGGGGACGGGGAGAGGGGACGGGGAGTGGGGACGGGGAGTGGGGACGGGGAGTGTCGACGGGGAGTGTCGACGGGGAGAGGGGACGGGGAGTGGGGACGGGGAGTGGGGACGGGGAGTGGGGACGGTGAGTGGGGACGGTGAGTGGGGACGGTGAGTGGGGACGGGGAGTGGGGACGGGGAGTGGGGACGGGGAGTGGGGACGGGGAGTGGGGACGGGGAGTGGGGAGTCTGAGTGGGGACGGAGAGTGGGGACAGTGAGTGGGGACGGTGAGTGGTTCCAGTGAGTGGGGACGGAGAGTGGGGACGGAGAGTGGGGACGGAGAGTGGGGACGGGGGAGGGGACGGGGAGAGGGGACGGGGAGCGGGGACGGGGAGCGGGGACGGTGAGAGGGGACGGTGAGAGGGGACGGGGAGAGGGGACGGGGAGTGCGGACGGGGAGCGGGGACGGGGAAGGGGAGCGGGGACGGGGAGCGGGGACAGGGAGCGGGGACGGTGAGCGGGGACGGTGAGCGGGGACGGTGAGCGGGGACGGTGAGCGGGGACGGTGAGCGGGGACGGTGAGCGGGGACGGTGAGCGGGGACGGGGAGTGGTGACGGGGAGTGGGGATGGGGAGTGGGGACCATGAGAGGGGACGGAGTGTGGGGACGGTGAGTGGCGACGCTGAGTGGGGAGGGTGAGTGGGGACGGTGAGTGGGGACGGTGAGTGGGGACGAGCAGTGGGGACCGGGAGTGGCTACATTGAGTGGGGACGGGGAGTGGGGACGGGGAGTGGGGACGGGGAGTGGGGACGGGGAGTGGGGACGGGGAGTGGGGACGGGGAGTGGGGACGGGGAGTGGGGACGGGGAGTGGGGAGTGGGGAGTGGGGACGGTAAGTGGGGACTGTGAGCGGGGACGGGGAGCGGGGACGGGGAGCGGGGACGGGGAGCGGGAACGGGGAGCGGGGACGGGGAGCGGGGACGGGGAGCGGGGACGGGGAGCGGGGAGCGGGGACGGGGAGCGGGGACGGGGAGCGGGGACGGGGAGCGGGGACGGGGAGCGGGGACGGGGAGCGGGGACCATGAGAGGGGACGGTGAGTGGGGACGGTGAGTGGGGACGGTGAGTGGGGACGGTGAGTGGGGACGGTGAGTGGGGACGAGCAGTGGGGACGAGCAGTGGGGACGAGCAGTGGGGACGAGCAGTGGGGACGAGCAGTGGGGACCAGCAGTGGGGAGCGGGAGTGGCTACATTGAGTGGGGACGGGGAGTGGGGACGGGGAGTGGGGACGGGGAGTGGGGACGGGGAGTGGGGACGGGGAGTGGGGACGGGGAGTGGGGACGGTGAGAGGGGACGGGGAGTGGGGACGGGGAGTGGGGACGGTGAGAGGGGACGGAGAGTGGGGACGGAGAGTGGGGACGGAGAGTGGGGACGGAGAGTGGGGACGGAGAGTGGGGACGGTGAGTGGGGACGGTGAGTGGGGACGGTGAGTGGGGACGGTGAGTGGGGACGGTGAGTGGGGACGGAGAGTGGGGACGGAGAGTGGGGACGGAGAGTGGGGACGGAGAGTGGGGACGGAGAGTGGGGACGGAGAGTGGGGACGGAGAGTGGGGACGGGGAGTGAGGACGGGGTGTGGGGACGGGGTGTGGGGACGGGGTGTGGGGACGGGGTGTGGGGACGGGGTGTGGGGACGGGGTGTGGGGACGGGGTGTGGGGACGGGGTGTGGGGACGGGGTGTGGGGACGGGGTGTGGGGACGGGGAGTGGGGACGGGGAGTGGGGACGGGGAGTGGGGACGGGGAGTGGGGACGGGGAGTGGGGACGGTGAGTGGGGACGGTGAGTGGGGACGGGGAGTGGGGACGGGGAGTGCGAACGGTGAGAGGGGACGGTGAGAGGGGACGGTGAGACGGGACGGAGAGAGGGGACGGAGAGAGGGGACGGAGAGAGGGGACGGTGAGAGGGGACGGTGAGTGGCTACGGTGAGTGGCTACGGTGAGTGGCTACGGTGAGTGGCTACGGTGAGTGGGGTCGGAGAGTGGGGACGGAGAGTGGGGACGGAGAGTGGGGACGGAGAGTGGGGACGGACGGTGAGTAGCTACGGGGAGTGGGGACGGAGAGAGGGGACGGGGAGCGGGGACGGGGAGCGGGAGCGGGGACGGGGAGCGGGGAGTGGGGAGTGGGGACGGTAAGTGGGGACGTGGAGCGGGGACGGGGAGCGGGGACGGGGAGCGGGGACGGTGAGAGGGGACGGGGAGAGGGGACGGGGAGAGGGGACGGGGAGCGGGGACGGGGAGCGGGGACGGGGAGCGGGGACGGGGAGCGGGGACGGGGAGCGGGGTCGGTGAGCGGGGACGGGGAGTGGGGACGGGGAGCGGGGACGGTGAGTGGGGACGGTGAGTGGGGACGGTGAGTGGGGACGAGCAGTGGGGACCGGGAGTGGCTACATTGAGTGGGGACGGGGAGTGGGGACGGGGAGTGGGGACGGGGAGTGGGGACGGGGAGTGGGGACGGGGAGTGGGGACGGGGAGTGGGGACGGGGAGTGGGGACGGGGAGTGGGGACGGGGAGTGGGGACGGGGAGTGGGGACGGGGAGTGGGGACGGGGAGTGGGGACGGGGAGTGGGGAGTGGGGACGATAAACGGGGACGATAAGTGGGGACGGTGAGTGGGGACGGTGAGCGGGGACGGGGAGCGGGTTCGGGGAGCGGGGACGGGGAGCGGGGACGGGGAGCGGGGACGGGGAGCGGGGACGGTGAGAGGGGACGGTGAGAGGGGACGGGGAGCGGGGACGGTGAGAGGGGACGGGGAGCGGGGACGGGGTGTGGGGACGGGGAGAGGGGACGGTGAGAGGGGACGGTGAGAGGGGACGGTGAGAGGGGACGGTGAGAGGGGACGGTGAGAGGGGACGGGGACAGGGGACGGGGAGAGGGGACGGGTCATGGGGACGGTGAGTGGGGACGGGGAGAGGGGACGGGGAGAGGGGACGGGGAGAGGGGACGGGGAGAGGGGACGGGGAGAGGGGACGGGGAGAGGGGACGGGGAGAGGGGACGGAGAGAGGGGACGGGGAGAGGGGACGGGGAGTGGGGACGGGGAGTGGGAACGGTGAGAGGGGACGGAGAGAGGGGACGGAGAGAGGGGACGGTGAGTGGCTACGGTGAGTGGCTATGGTGAGTGGCTACGGTGAGTGGGGTCGGAGAGTGGGGACGGACGGTGAGTAGCTACGGGGAGTGGGGACGGAGAGTGGGGACGGAGAGTGGGGACGGGGAGTGGGGACGGTGAGTGGGGACGGAGAGTGGGGACGGAGAGTGGGGACGGAGAGTGGGGACGGTGAGTGGGGACGGTGAGTGGTTCCAGTGAGTGGGGACGGAGAGTGGGGACGGAGAGTGGGGACGGAGAGTGGGGACGGAGAGTGGGGACGGAGAGTGGGGACGGGGTGTGGGGACGGGGTGTGGGGACGGGGTGTGGGGACGGGGTGTGGGGACGGGGTGTGGGGACGGGGTGTGGGGACGGGGAGTGGGGACGGAGAGTGGGGACGGAGAGTGGGGACGGAGAGTGGGGACGGTGAGTGGGGACGGTGAGTGGGGACGGTGAGTGGGGACGGGGAGTGGGGACGGGGAGTGGGGACGGGGAGTGGGGACGGAGAGTGGGGACGGAGAGTGGGGACGGAGAGTGGGGACGGAGAGTGGGGACAGTGAGTGGGGACGGTGAGTTGTTCCAGTGAGCGGGGACGGGGAGCGGGGACAGGGAGCGGGGACGGTGAGCGGGGACGGTGAGCGGGGACGGTGAGCGGGGACGGGGAACGGGGACGGGGAGCGGGGACGGGGAGCGGGGACGGGGAGCGGGGACGGGGAGCGGGGACGGGGAGCGGGGACGGGGAGCGGGGACGGTGAGAGGGGACGGTGAGAGGGGACGGTGAGAGGGGACGGGGAGAGGGGTCGGAGAGTGGGGACGGAGAGTGGGGACGGAGAGTGGGGACGGTGAGTGGGGACGGGGAGAGGGGACGGGGAGAGGGGACGGGGAGTGGGGACGGGGAGTGGGGACGGTGAGTGGGGACGGTGAGTGGGGACGGAGAGTGGGGACGGGGAGCGGGGACGGGGAGAGGGGACGGGTAGTGGGGACGGTGAGTGGGGACGGGGAGAGGGGACGGGGAGAGGGGACGGGGAGTGGGGACGGGGAGTGGGGACGGGGAGTGGGGACGGTGAGAGGGGACGGAGAGAGGGCACGGAGAGAGGGGACGGAGAGAGGGGACGGTGAGTGGCTACGGTGAGTGGCTACGGTGAGTGGGGTCGGAGAGTGGGGACGGACGGTGAGTAGCTACGGGGAGTGGGGACGGAGAGTGGGGACGGGGAGTGGGGACGGGGAGTGGGGACGGGGAGTGGGGACGGGGAGTGGGGACGGGGAGTGGGGACGGTGAGAGGGGACCGAGAGTGGGGACCGAGAGTGGGGACGGCGAGTGGGGACGGCGAGTGGGGACGGAGAGTGGGGACGGTGAGTGGTTCCAGTGAGTGGGGACGGAGAGTGGGGACGGAGAGTGGGGACGGAGAGTGGGGACGGAGAGTGGGGACGGAGAGTGGGGACGGGGTGTGGGGACGGGGTGTGGGGACGGGGTGTGGGGACGGGGTGTGGGGACGGGGTGTGGGGACGGGGTGTGGGGACGGGGTGTGGGGACGGGGTGTGGGGACGGGGTGTGGGGACGGGGAGTGGGGACGGGGAGTGGGGACGGGTTGCGGGGACGGGGAGCGGGGACGGGGAGTGGGGAGTGGGGAGCGGGGACGGGGAGAGGGGACGGTGTGAGGGGACGGTGAGAGAGGACGGGGAGAGGGGACGGGAGAGGGGACGGGGAGAGGGGACGGGGAGAGGGGACGGGGAGAGGGGACGGGGAGAGGGGACGGGGAGAGGGGACGGGGAGAAGGGACGGTGAGAGGGGACGGGGAGTGGGGACGGGGAGAGGGGACGGGGCGTGGGGACGGGGCGTGGGGACTGGGAGTGGGGACGGGGAGAGGGGACGGGGAGAGGGGACGGGGAGAGGGGACGGGGAGAGGGGACGGGGAGTGGGGACGGGGAGTGGGGACGGGGAGTGGGGACGGGGAGTGTCGACGGGGAGTGTCGACGGGGAGTGTGGACGGGGAGAGGGGACGGGGAGTGGGGACGGGGAGTGGGGACGGGGAGTGGGGACGGGGAGTGGGGAGTCTGAGTGGGGACAGTGAGTGGGGACGGTGAGTGGTTCCAGTGAGTGGGGACGGAGAGTGGGGACGGAGAGTGGGGACGGAGAGTGGGGACGGAGAGTGGGGACGGGAAGTGAGGACGGGGTGTGGGGACGGGGAGTGGGGACGGGGAGTGGGGACGGGGAGTGGGGACGGGGAGTGGGGACGGGGAGTGGGGACGGGGAGTGGGGACGGGGAGTGGGGACGGGGAGTGGGGACGGGGAGTGGGGACGGGGGGTGGGGACGGGGGGTGGGGACGGGGAGAGGGGACGGGGAGTGGGGACGGGGAGTGGGGACGGGGAGTGGGGACGGGGAGTGGGGACGGGGATTGGGGACGGGGATTGGGGACGGGGAGTGGGGACGGGGAGTGGGGACGGGGAGTGGGGACGGGGAGTGGGGACGGGGAGCGGGGACGGGGAGCGGGGAGTGGGGAGCGGGGAGTGGGGAGCGGGGACGGGGAGCGGGGACGGGGAGCGGGGACGGTGAGAGGGGACGGGGAGAGGGGACGGGGAGCGGGGACGGGGAGCGGGGACGGGGAGCGGGGACGGGGAGCGGGGACGGTGAGCGGGGACGGGGAGTGGGGACGGGGAGTGGGGACCATGAGAGGGGACGGAGTGTGGGGACGGTGAGTGGGGACGGTGAGTGGGGACGGTGAGTGGGGACGGTGAGTGGGGACGGGGAGTGGGGACGGGGAGTGGGGACGGGGAGTGGGGACGGGGAGTGGGGACGGGGAGTGGGGACGGGGAGTGGGGACCGGGAGTGGCTACATTGAGTGGGGACGGGGAGTGGGGACGGGGAGTGGGGACGGGGAGTGGGGACGGGGAGTGGGGACGGGGAGTGGGGACGGGGATTGGGGACGGGGAGTGGGGACGGGGAGTGGGGACGGGGAGTGGGGACGGGGAGTGGGGACGGGGAGTGGGGAGTGGGTACGATGAGTGGGGACGTTGAGTGGGGACGGTGAGCGGGGACGGGGAGTGGGGACCGGGAGTGGCTACATTGAGT
Organism: Heterodontus francisci; assembly: GCF_036365525.1. NCBI lineage: Eukaryota > Metazoa > Chordata > Chondrichthyes > Heterodontiformes > Heterodontidae > Heterodontus > Heterodontus francisci. The sequence goes on from NW_027140115.1 coordinate 28,162, forward strand.
GGGGACGGGGAGTGGGGACCGGGAGTGGGGACGGGGAGTGGGGACGGAGAGTGGGGACGGGGAGTGGGGACGGGGAGTGGGGACGGGGAGTGGGGACGGGGAGTGGGGACGGGGAGTGGGGACGGGGAGTGGGGACGGGGAGTGGGGACGGGGAGTGGGGACGGGGGGTGGGGACGGGGAGAGGGGACGGGGAGTGGGGACGGGGAGTGGGGACGGGGAGTGGGGACGGGGAGTGGGGACGGGGAGTGGGGACGGGGAGTGGGGACGGGGAGTGGGGACGGGGAGTGGGGACGGGGAGTGGGGACGGGGAGTGGGGACGGGGAGTGGGGACGGGGAGTGGGGACGGGGAGTGGGGACGGGGAGAGGGGACGGGGAGAGGGGACGGGGAGAGGGGACGGGGGAGGGGACGGGGGAGGGGACGGGGGAGGGGACGGGGGAGGGGACGGGGGAGGGGACGGGGAGAGGGGACGGGGAGCGGGGACGGGGAGCGGGGACGGTGAGAGGGGACGGTGAGAGGGGACGGGGAGAGGGGACGGGGAGTGCGGACGGGGAGCGGGGACGGGGAAGGGGAGCGGGGACGGGGAGCGGGGACAGGGAGCAGGGACGGTGAGCGGGGACGGTGAGCGGGGACGGTGAGCGGGGACGGTGAGCGGGGACGGTGAGCGGGGACGGTGAGCGGGGACGGTGAGCGGGGACGGTGAGCGGGGACGGTGAGCGGGGACGGGGAGTGGTGACGGGGAGTGGGGACCATGAGAGGGGACGGAGTGTGGGGACGGTGAGTGGCGACGCTGAGTGGGGAGGGTGAGTGGGGACGGTGAGTGGGGACGGTGAGTGGGGACGGTGAGTGGGGACGGTGAGTGGGGACGAGCAGTGGGGACCGGGAGTGGCTACATTGAGTGGGGACGGGGAGTGGGGACGGGGAGTGGGGACGGGGAGTGGGGACGGGGAGTGGGGACGGGGAGTGGGGACGGGGAGCGGGGACGGGGAGCGGGGACGGGGAGCGGGGACGGGGAGCGGGGACGGGGAGCGGGGAGCGGGGACGGGGAGCGGGGACGGGGAGCGGGGACGGGGAGCGGGGACGGGGAGCGGGGACGGGGAGCGGGGACGGGGAGCGGGGACGGGGAGCGGGGACGGGGAGCGGGGACGGGGAGCGGGGACCATGAGAGGGGACGGTGAGTGGGGACGGTGAGTGGGGACGGTGAGTGGGGACGGTGAGTGGGGACGGTGAGTGGGGACGGTGAGTGGGGACGAGCAGTGGGGACCAGCAGTGGGGACCAGCAGTGGGGACCAGCAGTGGGGAGCGGGAGTGGCTACATTGAGTGGGGACGGGGAGTGGGGACGGGGAGTGGGGACGGGGAGTGGGGACGGGGAGTGGGGACGGGGAGTGGGGACGGTGAGAGGGGACGGGGAGTGGGGACGGTGAGAGGGGACGGAGAGTGGGGACGGAGAGTGGGGACGGAGAGTGGGGACGGAGAGTGGGGACGGAGAGTGGGGACGGTGAGTGGGGACGGTGAGTGGGGACGGTGAGTGGGGACGGTGAGTGGGGACGGTGAGTGGGGACGGAGAGTGGGGACGGAGAGTGGGGACGGAGAGTGGGGACGGAGAGTGGGGACGGAGAGTGGGGACGGGGAGTGGGGACGGGGAGTGGGGACGGGGTGTGGGGACGGGGTGTGGGGACGGGGTGTGGGGACGGGGTGTGGGGACGGGGTGTGGGGACGGGGTGTGGGGACGGGGTGTGGGGACGGGGTGTGGGGACGGGGTGTGGGGACGGGGTGTGGGGACGGGGTGTGGGGACGGGGTGTGGGGACGGGGAGCGGGGACGGGGAGTGGGGACGGGGAGTGGGGACGGGGAGTGGGGACGGGGAGTGGGGACGGGGAGTGGGGACGGTGAGTGGGGACGGTGAGTGGGGACGGGGAGTGGGGACGGGGAGTGCGAACGGTGAGAGGGGACGGTGAGAGGGGACGGTGAGACGGGACGGAGAGAGGGGACGGAGAGAGGGGACGGAGAGAGGGGACGGTGAGAGGGGACGGTGAGTGGCTACGGTGAGTGGCTACGGTGAGTGGCTACGGTGAGTGGCTACGGTGAGTGGGGTCGGAGAGTGGGGACGGACGGTGAGTAGCTACGGGGAGTGGGGACGGAGAGTGGGGACGGGGAGTGGGGACGGGGAGTGGGGACGGTGAGAGGGGACGGACAGTGGCTACGGTGAGTGGGGTCGGAGAGTGGGGACGGACGGTGAGTAGCTACGGGGAGTGGGGACGGAGAGTGGGGACGGGGAGTGGGGACGGTGAGAGGGGACCGAGAGTGTGGACGGAGAGAGGGGACGGTGAGTGGCTACGGTGAGTGGCTACGGTGAGTGGCTACGGTGAGTGGCTACGGTGAGTGGCTACGGTGAGTGGGGTCGGAGAGTGGGGACGGAGAGTGGGGACGGAGAGTGGGGACGGAGAGTGGGGACGGAGAGTGGGGACGGACGGTGAGTAGCTACGGGGAGTGGGGACGGAGAGTGGGGACGGGGAGCGGGGACGGGGAGCGGGAGCGGGGACGGGGAGCGGGGAGTGGGGAGTGGGGACGGTAAGTGGGGACGTGGAGCGGGGACGGGGAGCGGGGACGGGGAGCGGGGACGGTGAGAGGGGACGGGGAGAGGGGACGGGGAGAGGGGACGGGGAGCGGGGACGGGGAGCGGGGACGGGGAGCGGGGACGGGGAGCGGGGACGGGGAGCGGGGACGGGGAGCGGGGTCGGTGAGCGGGGACGGGGAGCGGGGACGGGGAGCGGGGACGGTGAGTGGGGACGGTGAGTGGGGACGGTGAGTGGGGACGAGCAGTGGGGACGAGCAGTGGGGACCGGGAGTGGCTACATTGAGTGGGGACGGGGAGTGGGGACGGGGAGTGGGGACGGGGAGTGGGGACGGGGAGTGGGGACGGGGAGTGGGGACGGGGAGTGGGGACGGGGAGTGGGGACGGGGAGTGGGGACGGGGAGTGGGGAGTGGGGAGGATAAACGGGGACGATAAGTGGGGACGGTGAGTGGGGACGGTGAGCGGGGACGGGGAGCGGGTTCGGGGAGCAGGGACGGGGAGAGGGGACGGTGAGAGGGGACGGGGAGCGGGGACGGTGAGAGGGGACGGGGATTGGGGACGGGGTGTGGGGACGGTGAGAGGGGACGGTGAGAGGGGACGGTGAGAGGGGACGGTGAGAGGGGACGGTGAGAGGGGACGGTGAGAGGGGACGGTGAGAGGGGACGGGGACAGGGGACGGGGAGAGGGGACGGGTCATGGGGACGGTGAGTGGGGACGGGGAGAGGGGACGGGGAGAGGGGACGGGGAGAGGGGACGGGGAGAGGGGACGGGGAGAGGGGACGGGGAGAGGGGACGGGGAGAGGGGACGGGGAGAGGGGACGGGGAGAGGGGACGGGGAGAGGGGACGGGGAGTGGGGACGGGGAGTGGGGACGGGGAGTGGGAACGGTGAGAGGGGACGGAGAGAGGGGACGGAGAGAGGGGACGGAGAGAGGGGACGGTGAGTGGCTACGGTGAGTGGCTATGGTGAGTGGCTACGGTGAGTGGGGTCGGAGAGTGGGGACGGACGGTGAGTAGCTACGGGGAGTGGGGACGGAGAGTGGGGACGCGGAGTGGAGACGGTGAGTGGGGACGGAGAGTGGGGACGGAGAGTGGGGACGGTGAGTGGGGACGGTGAGTGGTTCCAGTGAGTGGGGACGGAGAGTGGGGACGGAGAGTGGGGACGGAGAGTGGGGACGGAGAGTGGGGACGGAGAGTGGGGACGGAGAGTGGGGACGGGGTGTGGGGACGGGGTGTGGGGACGGGGTGTGGGGACGGGGTGTGGGGACGGGGTGTGGAGACGGGGAGTGGGGACGGAGAGTGGGGACGGAGAGTGGGGACGGAGAGTGGGGACGGAGAGTGGGGACGGTGAGTGGGGACGGTGAGTGGGGACGGTGAGTGGGGACGGTGAGTGGGGACGGGGAGTGGGGACGGGGAGTGGGGACGGAGAGTGGGGACGGAGAGTGGGGACGGAGAGTGGGGACGGAGAGTGGGGACAGTGAGTGGGGACGGTGAGTGGTTCCAGTGAGCGGGGACGGGGAGCGGGGACGGTGAGCGGGGACGGTGAGCGGGGATGGGGAACGGGCACGGGGAGCGGGGACGGGGAGCGGGGACGGGGAGCGGGGACAGGGAGCGGGGACGGGGAGCGGGGACGGTGAGAGGGGACGGTGAGAGGGGACGGTGAGAGGGGACGGGGAGAGGGGATGGTGAGAGGGGACGGGGAGAGGGGACGGGGAGAGGGGACGGGGATTGGGGACGGGGAGTGGGGACGGGGAGAGGGGACGGGGAGAGGGGACGGGTAGTGTGGACGGTGAGTGGGGACGGTGAGTGGGGACGGGGAGAGGGGACGGGGAGAGGGGACGGGGAGAGGGGACGGGGAGAGGGGACGGGGAGTGGGGACGGGGAGTGGGAACGGTGAGAGGGGACGGTGAGAGGGGACGGTGAGAGGGGACGGTGAGACGGGACGGAGAGAGGGGACGGAGAGAGGGGACGGAGAGAGGGGACGGTGAGTGGCTACGGTGAGTGGCTACGGTGAGTGGCTACGGTGAGTGGCTATGGTGAGTGGGGTCGGAGAGTGGGGACGGACGGTGAGTAGCTACGGGGAGTGGGGACGGAGAGTGGGGACGGAGAGTGGGGACGGAGAGTGGGGACGGGGAGTGGGGACGGTGAGAGTGGACCGAGAGTGGGGACGGAGAGAGGGGACGGTGAGTGGCTACAGTGAGTGGCTACGGTGAGTGGGGTCGGAGAGTGGGGACGGACGGTGAGTAGCTACGGGGAGTGGGGACGGGGAGCGGGGACGGGGAGCGGGGACGGGGAGCGGGGACGGGGAGCGGGGAGTGGGGAGTGGGGACGGTAAGCGGGGACGTGGAGCGGGGACGGGGAGCGGGGACGGGGAGCGGGGACGGGGAGAGGGGATGGGGAGAGGGGACGGGGAGAGGGGACGAGGAGCGGGGACGAGGAGCGGGGACGGGGAGCGGGGACGGTGAGCGGGGACGGTGAGCGGGGACGGGGTGCGGGGACGGGGAGTGGGGACCATGAGAGGGGACGGAGTGTGGGGACGGTGAGTGGGGACGGTGAGTGGGGACGGTGAGTGGGGACGAGCAGTGGGGACGAGCAGTGGGGACCGGGAGTGGCTACATTGAGTGGGGACGGGGAGTGGGGACGGGGAGTGGGGACGGGGATTGGGGACGGGGATTGGGGACGGGGATTGGGGACGGGGAGTGGGGACGGGGAGTGGGGACGGGGAGTGGGGACGGGGAGTGGGGACGGGGAGTGGGGACGGGGAGTGGGGACGGGGAGTGGGGACGGGGAGTGGGGAGTGGGGACGTTAAACGGGGACGATAAGTGGGGACGGTGAGCGGGGACGGTGAGCGGGGACGGGGCGCGGGGGCGGGGAGCGGGGACGGGGAGCGGGGACGGGGAGTGGGGACGGTGAGAGGGGACGGACAGTGGCTACGGTGAGTGGGGTCGGAGAGTGGGGACGGACGGTGAGTAGCTACGGGGAGTGGGGACGGAGAGTGGGGACGGGGAGTGGGGACGGTGAGAGGGGACCGAGAGTGTGGACGGAGAGAGGGGACGGTGAGTGGCTACGGTGAGTGGCTACGGTGAGTGGCTACGGTGAGTGGCTACGGTGAGTGGGGTCGGAGAGTGGGGACGGAGAGTGGGGACGGAGAGTGGGGACGGAGAGTGGGGACGGAGAGTGGGGACGGACGGTGAGTAGCTACGGGGAGTGGGGACGGAGAGTGGGGACGGGGAGCGGGGACGGGGAGCGGGAGCGGGGACGGGGAGCGGGGAGTGGGGAGTGGGGACGGTAAGTGGGGACGTGGAGCGGGGACGGGGAGCGGGGACGGGGAGCGGGGACGGTGAGAGGGGACGGGGAGAGGGGACGGGGAGAGGGGACGGGGAGCGGGGACGGGGAGCGGGGACGGGGAGCGGGGACGGGGAGCGGGGACGGGGAGCGGGGTCGGTGAGCGGGGACGGGGAGCGGGGACGGGGAGCGGGGACGGTGAGTGGGGACGGTGAGTGGGGACGGTGAGTGGGGACGAGCAGTGGGGACGAGCAGTGGGGACCGGGAGTGGCTACATTGAGTGGGGACGGGGAGTGGGGACGGGGAGTGGGGACGGGGGGTGGGGACGGGGAGTGGGGACGGGGAGTGGGGACGGGGAGTGGGGACGGGGAGTGGGGACGGGGAGTGGGGACGGGGAGTGGGGACGGGGAGTGGGGACGGGGAGTGGGGAGTGGGGAGGATAAACGGGGACGATAAGTGGGGACGGTGAGTGGGGACGGTGAGCGGGGACGGGGAGCGGGTTCGGGGAGCAGGGACGGGGAGAGGGGACGGTGAGAGGGGACGGGGAGCGGGAACGGTGAGAGGGGACGGGGATTGGGGACGGGGTGTGGGGACGGTGAGAGGGGACGGTGAGAGGGGACGGTGAGAGGGGACGGTGAGAGGGGACGGTGAGAGGGGACGGTGAGAGGGGACGGGGACAGGGGACGGGGAGAGGGGACGGGTCATGGGGACGGTGAGTGGGGACGGGGAGAGGGGACGGGGAGAGGGGACGGGGAGAGGGGACGGGGAGAGGGGACGGGGAGAGGGGACGGGGAGAGGGGACGGGGAGAGGGGACGGGGAGTGGGGACGGGGAGTGGGGACGGGGAGTGGGAACGGTGAGAGGGGACGGAGAGAGGGGACGGAGAGAGGGGACGGAGAGAGGGGACGGTGAGTGGCTACGGTGAGTGGCTATGGTGAGTGGCTACGGTGAGTGGGGTCGGAGAGTGGGGACGGACGGTGAGTAGCTACGGGGAGTGGGGACGGAGAGTGGGGACGCGGAGTGGGGACGGTGAGTGGGGACGGAGAGTGGGGACGGAGAGTGGGGACGGTGAGTGGGGACGGTGAGTGGTTCCAGTGAGTGGGGACGGAGAGTGGGGACGGAGAGTGGGGACGGAGAGTGGGGACGGAGAGTGGGGACGGAGAGTGGGGACGGAGAGTGGGGACGGAGAGTGGGGACGGGGTGTGGGGACGGGGTGTGGGGACGGGGTGTGGGGACGGGGTGTGGAGACGGGGAGTGGGGACGGAGAGTGGGGACGGAGAGTGGGGACGGAGAGTGGGGACGGAGAGTGGGGACGGAGAGTGGGGACGGTGAGTGGGGACGGTGAGTGGGGACGGTGAGTGGGGACGGTGAGTGGGGACGGGGAGTGGGGACGGGGAGTGGGGACGGAGAGTGGGGACGGAGAGTGGGGACGGAGAGTGGGGACGGAGAGTGGGGACGGAGAGTGGGGACAGTGAGTGGGGACGGTGAGTGGTTCCAGTGAGCGGGGACGGGGAGCGGGGACGGTGAGCGGGGACGGTGAGCGGGGACGGTGAGCGGGGACGGGGAACGGGCACGGGGAGCGGGGACGGGGAGCGGGGACGGGGAGCGGGGACAGGGAGCGGGGACGGGGAGCGGGGACGGTGAGAGGGGACGGTGAGAGGGGACGGTGAGAGGGGACGGTGAGAGGGGACGGGGAGAGGGGATGGTGAGAGGGGACGGGGAGAGGGGACGGGGAGAGGGGACGGGGATTGGGGACGGGGAGTGGGGACGGGGAGAGGGGACGGGGAGAGGGGACGGGTAGTGTGGACGGTGAGTGGGGACGGTGAGTGGGGACGGGGAGAGGGGACGGGGAGAGGGGACGGGGAGAGGGGACGGGGAGAGGGGACGGGGAGAGGGGACGGGGAGTGGGGACGGGGAGTGGGAACGGTGAGAGGGGACGGTGAGAGGGGACGGTGAGACGGGACGGAGAGAGGGGACGGAGAGAGGGGACGGAGAGAGGGGACGGTGAGTGGCTACGGTGAGTGGCTACGGTGAGTGGCTACGGTGAGTGGCTACGGTGAGTGGGGTCGAAGAGTGGGGACGGACGGTGAGTAGCTACGGGGAGTGGGGACGGAGAGTGGGGACGGAGAGTGGGGACGGGGAGTGGGGACGGTGAGAGTGGACCGAGAGTGGGGACGGAGAGAGGGGACGGTGAGTGGCTACAGTGAGTGGCTACGGTGAGTGGGGTCGGAGAGTGGGGACGGACGGTGAGTAGCTACGGGGAGTGGGGACGGGGAGCGGGGACGGGGAGCGGGGACGGGGAGCGGGGACGGGGAGCGGGGAGTGGGGAGTGGGGACGGTAAGCGGGGACGTGGAGCGGGGACGGGGAGCGGGGACGGGGAGCGGGGACGGGGAGAGGGGATGGGGAGAGGGGACGGGGAGAGGGGACGAGGAGCGGGGACGAGGAGCGGGGACGGGGAGCGGGGACGGGGAGCGGGGACGGTGAGCGGGGACGGTGAGCGGGGACGGGGAGCGGGGACGGGGAGTGGGGACCATGAGAGGGGACGGAATGTGGGGACGGTGAGTGGGGACGGTGAGTGGGGACGGTGAGCGGGGACGAGCAGTGGGGACGAGCAGTGGGGACCGGGAGTGGCTACATTGAGTGGGGACGGGGAGTGGGGACGGGGAGTGGGGACGGGGATTGGGGACGGGGATTGGGGACGGGGATTGGGGACGGGGAGTGGGGACGGGGAGTGGGGACGGGGAGTGGGGACGGGGAGTGGGGACGGGGAGTGGGGACGGGGAGTGGGGACGGGGAGTGGGGACGGGGAGTGGGGACGGGGAGTGGGGAGTGGGGACGATAAACGGGGACGATAAGTGGGGACGGTGAGCGGGGACGGTGAGCGGGGACGGGGCGCGGGGGCGGGGAGCGGGGACGGGGAGCGGGGACGGGGAGCGGGGACGGTGAGAGGGGACGGTGAGAGGGGACGGTGAGAGGGGACGGGGAGCGGGGACGGTGAGAGGGGACGGGGATTGGGGACGGGGTGTGGGGACGGGGTGTGGGGACGGGGTGTGGGGACGGGGTGTGGGGACGGGGAGAGGGGACGGGGAGAGGGGACGGGGAGAGGGGACGGGGAGAGGGGACGGGGAGAGGGGACGGTGAGAGTGGACGGTGAGAGGGGACGGTGAGAGGGGACGGTGAGAGGGGACGGGGATTGGGGACCGGGTGTGGGGACGGGGACAGGGGACGGGGAGAGGGGACGGGTAGTGGGGACGGTGAGTGGGGACGGGGAGAGGGGACGGGGAGAGGGGACGGGGAGTGGGGACGGGGAGTGGGGACGGGGAGTGGGGACGGGGAGTGGGGACGGTGAGAGGGGACGGAGAGAGGGCACGGAGAGAGGGGACGGAGAGAGGGGACGGTGAGTGGCTACGGTGAGTGGCTATGGTGAGTGGGGTCGGAGAGTGGGGACGGACGGTGAGTAGCTACGGGGAGTGGGGACGGAGAGTGGGGACGGGGAGTGGGGACGGGGAGTGGGGACGGGGAGTGGGGACGGGGAGTGGGGACGGTGAGAGGGGACCGAGAGTGGGGACCGAGAGTGGGGACGGCGAGTGGGGACGGCGAGTGGGGACGGAGAGTGGGGACGGCGAGTGGGGACGGCGAGTGGGGACGGAGAGTGGGGACGGTGAGTGGGGACGGTGAGTGGTTCCAGTGAGTGGGGACGGAGAGTGGGGACGGAGAGTGGGGACGGAGAGTGGGGACGGAGAGTGGGGACGGGGTGTGGGGACGGGGTGTGGGGACGGGGTGTGGGGACGGGGTGTGGGGACGGGGTGTGGGGACGGGGAGTGGGGACGGGGAGTGGGGACGGGGAGTGGGGACGGGGAGTGGGGACGGGTTGCGGGGACGGGGAGCGGGGACGGGGAGTGGGGAGTGGGGAGCGGGGACGGGGAGAGGGGACGGTGTGAGGGGACGGTGAGAGAGGACGGGGAGAAGGGACGGGGAGAGGGGACGGGGAGAGGGGACGGGGAGAGGGGACGGGGAGAGGGGACGGGGAGAGGGGACGGGGAGAAGGGACGGTGAGAGGGGACGGGGAGTGGGGACGGGGAGAGGGGACGGGGCGTGGGGACGGGGCGTGGGGACTGGGAGTGGGGACGGGGAGAGGGGACGGGGAGAGGGGACGGGGAGAGGGGACGGGGAGAGGGGACGGGGAGTGGGGACGGGGAGTGGGGACGGGGAGTGGGGACGGGGAGTGGGGACGGGGAGTGTCGACGGGGAGTGTGGACGGGGAGTGTGGACGGGGAGTGTGGACGGGGAGTGTGGACGGGGAGAGGGGACGGGGAGTGGGGACGGGGAGTGGGGACGGGGAGTGGGGACGGGGAGTGGGGACGGGGAGTGGGGAGTCTGAGTGGGGACGGAGAGTGGGGACAGTGAGTGGGGACGGTGAGTGGTTCCAGTGAGTGGGGACGGAGAGTGGGGACGGAGAGTGGGGACGGAGAGTGGGGACGGGAAGTGAGGACGGGGTGTGGGGACGGGGAGTGGGGACGGGGAGTGGGGACGGGGAGTGGGGACGGGGAGTGGGGACGGGGAGTGGGGACGGGGGGTGGGGACGGGGGGTGGGGAAGGGGAGAGGGGACGGGGAGTGGGGACGGGGAGTGGGGACGGGGAGTGGGGACGGGGAGTGGGGACGGGGAGTGGGGACGGGGATTGGGGACGGGGAGTGGGGACGGGGAGTGGGGACGGGGAGTGGGGACGGGGAGTGGGGACGGGGAGTGGGGACGGGGAGTGGGGACGGGGAGTGGGGACGGGGAGCGGGGACGGGGAGCGGGGACGGGGAGCGGGGAGTGGGGAGCGGGGAGTGGGGAGCGGGGACGGGGAGCGGGGACGGGGAGCGGGGACGGTGAGAGGGGACGGGGAGAGGGGACGGGGAGCGGGGACGGGGAGCGGGGACGGGGAGCGGGGACGGGGAGCGGGGACGGTGAGCGGGGACGGGGAGTGGGGACGGGGAGTGGGGACCATGAGAGGGGACGGAGTGTGGGGACGGTGAGTGGGGACGGTGAGTGGGGACGGTGAGTGGGGACGGGGAGTGGGGACGGGGAGTGGGGACGGGGAGTGGGGACGGGGAGTGGGGACCGGGAGTGGCTACATTGAGTGGGGATGGGGAGTGGGGACGGGGAGTGGGGACGGGGAGTGGGGACGGGGAGTGGGGACGGGGAGTGGGGATGGGGAGTGGTGACGGGGATTGGGGACGGGGTGTGGGGACGGGGAGTGGGGACGGGGAGTGGGGACGGGGAGTGGGGAGTGGGTACGATGAGTGGGGACGTTGAGTGGGGACGGTGAGCGGGGACGGGGTGTGGGGACGGGGAGTGGGGACCGGGAGTGGCTACATTGAGTGGGGACGGGGAGTGGGGACCGGGAGTGGGGACGGGGAGTGGGGACGGAGAGTGGGGACGGGGAGTGGGGACGGGGAGTGGGGACGGGGAGTGGGGACGGGGAGTGGGGACGGGGAGTGGGGACGGGGAGTGGGGAGCGGGGAGTGGGGAGCGGGGACGATGAGCGGGGATGGGGAGCGGGGACGGGGAGCGGGGACGGTGAGAGGGGACGGGGAGAGGGGACGGGGAGCGGGGACGGGGAGCGGGGACGGGGAGCGGGGACGGTGAGCGGGGACGGGGAGTGGGGATGGGAAGTGGGGACCGTGAGAGGGGACGGAGTGTGGGGACGGGGAGTGGGGACGGGGAGTGGGGACGGGGAGTGGGGACGGGGAGTGGGGACCGGGAGTGGATACATTGAGTGGGGACGGGGAGTTGGGACGGGGAGTGGGGACGGGGAGTGGGGACGGGGAGTGGGGACGGGGAGTGGGGACGGTGAGTGGGGACGGGGAGTGGGGACGGGGAGTGGGGAGTGGGGACGATGAGTGGGGACGGTGAGCGGGGACGGTGAGCGGGGATGGTGAGCGGGGACGGTGAGCGGGGACGGGGAGCGGGGACGGGGAGCGGGGACGGGGAGCGGGGACGGGGAGCGGGGACGGGGAGCGGGGACGGGGAGCGGGGACGGGGAGCGGGGACGGGGAGCGGGGACGGGGAGCGGGGACGGTGAGATGGGACGGCGAGAGGGGACGGCGAGAGGGGACGGCGAGAGGGGACGGGGAGAGGGGACGGGGATTGGGGACGGGGAGAGGGGACGGGGAGTGGGGACGGGGAGAGGGGACGGGTAGTGGGGACGGTGAGTGGGGACGGGGAGTGCGAACGGTGAGAGGGGACGGTGAGAGGGGACGGTGAGACGGGACGGAGAGAGGGGACGGAGAGAGGGGACGGTGAGAGGGGACGGTGAGTGGCTACGGTGAGTGGCTACGGTGAGTGGCTACGGTGAGTGGGGTCGGAGAGTGGGGACGTACGGTGAGTAGCTACGGGGAGTGGGGACGGAGAGTGGGGACGGGGAGTGGGGACGGTGAGAGGGGACGGACAGTGGCTACGGTGAGTGGGGTCGGAGAGTGGGGACGGACGGTGAGTAGCTACGGGGAGTGGGGACGGAGAGTGGGGACGGGGAGTGGGGACGGTGAGAGGGGACCGAGAGTGTGGACGGAGAGAGGGGACGGTGAGTGGCTACGGTGAGTGGCTACGGTGAGTGGCTACGGTGAGTGGCTACGGTGAGTGGGGTCGGAGAGTGGGGACGGAGAGTGGGGACGGAGAGTGGGGACGGAGAGTGGGGACGGAGAGTGGGGACGGACGGTGAGTAGCTACGGGGAGTGGGGACGGAGAGTGGGGACGGGGAGTGGGGACGGTGAGAGGGGACGGACAGTGGCTACGGTGAGTGGGGTCGGAGAGTGGGGACGGACGGTGAGTAGCTACGGGGAGTGGGGACGGAGAGTGGGGACGGGGAGTGGGGACGGTGAGAGGGGACCGAGAGTGTGGACGGAGAGAGGGGACGGTGAGTGGCTACGGTGAGTGGCTACGGTGAGTGGCTACGGTGAGTGGCTACGGTGAGTGGGGTCGGAGAGTGGGGACGGAGAGTGGGGACGGAGAGTGGGGACGGAGAGTGGGGACGGAGAGTGGGGACGGACGGTGAGTAGCTACGGGGAGTGGGGACGGAGAGTGGGGACGGGGAGCGGGGACGGGGAGCGGGGACGGGGAGCGGGGACGGGGAGCGGGGACGGGGAGCGGGGAGTGGGGAGTGGGGACGGTAAGTGGGGACGTGGAGCGGGGACGGGGAGCGGGGACGGGGAGCGGGGACGGTGAGAGGGGACGGGGAGAGGGGACGGGGAGAGGGGACGGGGAGAGGGGACGGGGAGAGGGGACGGGGAGAGGGGACGGGGAGCGGGGACGGGGAGCGGGGTCGGTGAGCGGGGACGGGGAGCGGGGACGGGGAGCGGGAATGGGGAGCGGGGACGGTGAGAGGGGACGGGGAGCGGGGACGGTGAGAGGGGACGGGGATTGGGGACGGGGAGCGGGGACGGGGAGCGGGGACGGTGAGAGGGGACGGGGAGCGGGGACGGTGAGAGGGGACGGGGATTGGGGACGGGGTGTGGGGACGGGGAGTGGGGACGGGGAGTGGGGAGTGGGGAGGATAAACGGGGACGATAAGTGGGGACGGTGAGTGGGGACGGTGAGCGGGGACGGGGAGCGGGTTCGGGGAGCGGGGACGGGGAGAGGGGACGGTGAGAGGGGACGGGGAGCGGGGACGGTGAGAGGGGACGGGGATTGGGGACGGGGTGTGGGGACGGGGAGAGGGGACGGTGAGAGGGGACGGTGAGAGGGGACGGTGAGAGGGGACGGTGAGAGGGGACGGGGACAGGGGACGGGGAGAGGGGACGGGTCATGGGGACGGTGAGTGGGGACGGGGAGAGGGGACGGGGAGAGGGGACGGGGAGAGGGGACGGGGAGAGGGGACGGGGAGAGGGGACGGGGAGAGGGGACGGGGAGTGGGGACGGGGAGTGGGGACGGGGAGTGGGAACGGTGAGAGGGGACGGAGAGAGGGGACGGAGAGAGGGGACGGAGAGAGGGGACGGTGAGTGGCTACGGTGAGTGGCTATGGTGAGTGGCTACGGTGAGTGGGGTCGGAGAGTGGGGACGGACGGTGAGTAGCTACGGGGAGTGGGGACGGAGAGTGGGGACGGGGAGTGGGGACGGTGAGTGGGGACGGAGAGTGGGGACGGAGAGTGGGGACGGAGAGTGGGGACGGTGAGTGGGGACGGTGAGTGGTTCCAGTGAGTGGGGACGGAGAGTGGGGACGGAGAGTGGGGACGGAGAGTGGGGACGGAGAGTGGGGACGGGGTGTGGGGACGGGGTGTGGGGACGGGGTGTGGGGACGGGGTGTGGGGACGGGGTGTGGGGACGGGGTGTGGGGACGGGGAGTGGGGACGGAGAGTGGGGACGGAGAGTGGGGACGGAGAGTGGGGACGGTGAGTGGGGACGGTGAGTGGGGACGGTGAGTGGGGACGGTGAGTGGGGACGGGGAGTGGGGACGGGGAGTGGGGACGGAGAGTGGGGACAGTGAGTGGGGACGGTGAGTGGTTCCAGTGAGCGGGGACGGGGAGCGGGGACGGTGAGCGGGGACGGTGAGCGGGGACGGTGAGCGGGGACGGGGAACGGGGACGGGGAGCGGGGACGGGGAGCGGGGACGGGGAGCGGGGACAGGGAGCGGGGACAGGGAGCGGGGACGGGGAGCGGGGACGGTGAGAGGGGACGGTGAGAGGGGACGGTGAGAGGGGACGGTGAGAGGGGACGGGGAGAGGGGATGGTGAGAGGGGACGGGGAGAGGGGACGGGGAGAGGGGACGGGGATTGGGGACGGGGAGTGGGGACGGGGAGAGGGGACGGGGAGAGGGGACGGGTAGTGTGGACGGTGAGTGGGGACGGTGAGTGGGGACGGGGAGAGGGGACGGGGAGAGGGGACGGGGAGAGGGGACGGGGAGAGGGGACGGGGAGTGGGGAGGGGAGTGGGAACGGTGAGAGGGGACGGTGAGAGGGGACGGTGAGACGGGACGGAGAGAGGGGACGGAGAGAGGGGACGGAGAGAGGGGACGGTGAGTGGCTACGGTGAGTGGCTACGGTGAGTGGCTACGGTGAGTGGCTATGGTGAGTGGGGTCGGAGAGTGGGGACGGACGGTGAGTAGCTACGGGGAGTGGGGACGGAGAGTGGGGACGGAGAGTGGGGACGGGGAGTGGGGACGGTGAGAGTGGACCGAGAGTGGGGACGGAGAGAGGGGACGGTGAGTGGCTACAGTGAGTGGCTACGGTGAGTGGGGTCGGAGAGTGGGGACGGACGGTGAGTAGCTACGGGGAGTGGGGACGGGGAGCGGGGACGGGGAGCGGGGACGGGGAGCGGGGACGGGGAGCGGGGAGTGGGGAGTGGGGACGGAAAGCGGGGACGTGGAGCGGGGACGGGGAGCGGGGACGGGGAGCGGGGACGGGGAGAGGGGATGGGGAGAGGGGACGGGGAGAGGGGACGAGGAGCGGGGACGAGGAGCGGGGACGGGGAGCGGGGACGGGGAGCGGGGACGGTGAGCGGGGACGGTGAGCGGGGACGGGGAGCGGGGACGGGGAGTGGGGACCATGAGAGGGGACGGAGTGTGGGGACGGTGAGTGGGGACGGTGAGTGGGGACGGTGAGTGGGGACGAGCAGTGGGGACGAGCAGTGGGGACCGGGAGTGGCTACATTGAGTGGGGACGGGGAGTGGGGACGGGGAGTGGGGACGGGGATTGGGGACGGGGATTGGGGACGGGGATTGGGGACGGGGTGTGGGGACGGGGAGAGGGGACGGTGAGAGGGGACGGTGAGAGGGGACGGTGAGAGGGGACGGTGAGAGGGGACGGTGAGAGGGGACGGTGAGAGGGGACGGGGACAGGGGACGGGGAGAGGGGACGGGTCATGGGGACGGTGAGTGGGGACGGGGAGAGGGGACGGGGAGAGGGGACGGGGAGAGGGGACGGGGAGAGGGGACGGGGAGAGGGGACGGGGAGAGGGGACGGGGAGTGGGGACGGGGAGTGGGGACGGGGAGTGGGAACGGTGAGAGGGGACGGAGAGAGGGGACGGAGAGAGGGGACGGAGAGAGGGGACGGTGAGTGGCTACGGTGAGTGGCTATGGTGAGTGGCTACGGTGAGTGGGGTCGGAGAGTGGGGACGGACGGTGAGTAGCTACGGGGAGTGGGGACGGAGAGTGGGGACGGGGAGTGGGGACGGTGAGTGGGGACGGAGAGTGGGGACGGAGAGTGGGGACGGAGAGTGGGGACGGAGAGTGGGGACGGTGAGTGGTTCCAGTGAGTGGGGACGGAGAGTGGGGACGGAGAGTGGGGACGGAGAGTGGGGACGGAGAGTGGGGACGGAGAGTGGGGACGGAGAGTGGGGACGGGGTGTGGGGACGGGGTGTGGGGACGGGGTGTGGGGACGGGGTGTGGGGACGGGGTGTGGGGACGGGGTGTGGGGACGGGGAGTGGGGACGGAGAGTGGGGACGGAGAGTGGGGACGGAGAGTGGGGACGGAGAGTGGGGACGGTGAGTGGGGACGGTGAGTGGGGACGGTGAGTGGGGACGGTGAGTGGGGACGGTGAGTGGGGACGGGGAGTGGGGACGGGGAGTGGGGACGGAGAGTGGGGACGGAGAGTGGGGACGGAGAGTGGGGACGGAGAGTGGGGACAGTGAGTGGGGACGGTGAGTGGTTCCAGTGAGCGGGGACGGGGAGCGGGGACGGTGAGCGGGGACGGTGAGCGGGGACGGTGAGCGGGGACGGGGAACGGGGACGGGGAGCGGGGACGGGGAGCGGGGACGGGGAGCGGGGACAGGGAGCGGGGACGGGGAGCGGGGACGGTGAGAGGGGACGGTGAGAGGGGACGGTGAGAGGGGACGGTGAGAGGGGACGGGGAGAGGGGATGGTGAGAGGGGACGGGGAGAGGGGACGGGGAGAGGGGACGGGGATTGGGGACGGGGAGTGGGGACGGGGAGAGGGGACGGGGAGAGGGGACGGGTAGTGTGGACGGTGAGTGGGGACGGTGAGTGGGGACGGGGAGAGGGGACGGGGAGAGGGGACGGGGAGAGGGGACGGGGAGAGGGGACGGGGAGTGGGGAGGGGAGTGGGAACGGTGAGAGGGGACGGTGAGAGGGGACGGTGAGACGGGACGGAGAGAGGGGACGGAGAGAGGGGACGGAGAGAGGGGACGGTGAGTGGCTACGGTGAGTGGCTACGGTGAGTGGCTACGGTGAGTGGCTATGGTGAGTGGGGTCGGAGAGTGGGGACGGACGGTGAGTAGCTACGGGGAGTGGGGACGGAGAGTGGGGACGGAGAGTGGGGACGGGGAGTGGGGACGGTGAGAGTGGACCGAGAGTGGGGACGGAGAGAGGGGACGGTGAGTGGCTACAGTGAGTGGCTACGGTGAGTGGGGTCGGAGAGTGGGGACGGACGGTGAGTAGCTACGGGGAGTGGGGACGGGGAGCGGGGACGGGGAGCGGGGACGGGGAGCGGGGACGGGGAGCGGGGAGTGGGGAGTGGGGACGGTAAGCGGGGACGTGGAGCGGGGACGGGGAGCGGGGACGGGGAGCGGGGACGGGGAGAGGGGATGGGGAGAGGGGACGGGGAGAGGGGACGAGGAGCGGGGACGAGGAGCGGGGACGGGGAGAGGGGACGAGGAGCGGGGACGAGGAGCGGGGACGGGGAGCGGGGACGGGGAGCGGGGACGGTGAGCGGGGACGGTGAGCGGGGACGGGGAGCGGGGACGGGGAGTGGGGACCATGAGAGGGGACGGAGTGTGGGGACGGTGAGTGGTGACGGTGAGTGGGGACGGTGAGTGGGGACGAGCAGTGGGGACGAGCAGTGGGGACCGGGAGTGGCTACATTGAGTGGGGACGGGGAGTGGGGACGGGGAGTGGGGACGGGGATTGGGGACGGGGATTGGGGACGGGGATTGGGGACGGGGAGTGGGGACGGGGAGTGGGGACGGGGAGTGGGGACGGGGAGTGGGGACGGGGAGTGGGGACGGGGAGTGGGGACGGGGAGTGGGGACGGGGAGTGGGGACGGGGAGTGGGGAGTGGGGACGATAAACGGGGACGATAAGTGGGGACGGTGAGCGGGGACGGTGAGCGGGGACGGGGCGCGGGGGCGGGGAGCGGGGACGGGGAGCGGGGACGGGGAGCGGGGACGGTGAGAGGGGACGGTGAGAGGGGACGGGGAGCGGGGACGGTGAGAGGGGACGGGGATTGGGGACGGGGTGTGGGGACGGGGTGTGGGGACGGGGTGTGGGGACGGGGTGTGGGGACGGGGAGAGGGGACGGGGAGAGGGGACGGGGAGAGGGGACGGGGAGAGGGGACGGGGAGAGGGGACGGGGAGAGGGGACGGTGAGAGTGGACGGTGAGAGGGGACGGTGAGAGGGGACGGTGAGAGGGGACGGGGATTGGGGACCGGGTGTGGGGACGGGGACAGGGGACGGGGAGAGGGGACGGGTAGTGGGGACGGTGAGTGGGGACGGGGAGAGGGGACGGGGAGAGGGGACGGGGAGTGGGGACGGGGGTTGGGGACGGGGAGTGGGGACGGTGAGAGGGGACGGAGAGAGGGCACGGAGAGAGGGGACGGAGAGAGGGGACGGTGAGTGGCTACGGTGAGTGGCTATGGTGAGTGGGGTCGGAGAGTGGGGACGGACGGTGAGTAGCTACGGGGAGTGGGGACGGAGAGTGGGGACGGGGAGTGGGGACGGGGAGTGGGGACGGGGAGTGGGGACGGGGAGTGGGGACGGGGAGTGGGGACGGGGAGTGGGGACGGTGAGAGGGGACCGAGAGTGGGGACCGAGAGTGGGGACGGCGAGTGGGGACGGCGAGTGGGGACGGAGAGTGGGGACGGCGAGTGGGGACGGCGAGTGGGGACGGAGAGTGGGGACGGTGAGTGGGGACGGTGAGTGGTTCCAGTGAGTGGGGACGGAGAGTGGGGACGGAGAGTGGGGACGGGGTGTGGGGACGGGGTGTGGGGACGGGGTGTGGGGACGGGTTGTGGGGACGGGGTGTGGGGACGGGGTGTGGGGACGGGGTGTGGGGACGGGGAGTGGGGACGGGGAGTGGGATCGGGGAGTGGGGACGGGTTGCGGGGACGGGTTGCGGGGACGGGGAGCGGGGACGGGGAGTGGGGAGTGGGGAGCGGGGACGGGGAGAGGGGACGGTGTGAGGGGACGGTGAGAGAGGACGGGGAGAAGGGACGGGGAGAGGGGACGGGGAGAGGGGACGGGGAGAGGGGACGGGGAGAGGGGACGGGGAGAGGGGACGGGGAGAGGGGACGGGGAGAGGGGACGGGGAGAGGGGACGGGGAGTGGGGACGGGGAGAGGGGACGGGGCGTGGGGACGGGGCGTGGGGACTGGGAGTGGGGACGGGGAGAGGGGACGGGGAGAGGGGACGGGGAGAGGGGACGGGGAGAGGGGACGGGGAGTGGGGACGGGGAGTGGGGACGGGGAGTGTCGACGGGGAGTGTCGACGGGGAGTGTGGACGGGGAGTGTGGACGGGGAGTGTGGACGGGGAGTGTGGACGGGGAGAGGGGACGGGGAGTGGGGACGGGGAGTGGGGACGGGGAGTGGGGACGGGGAGTGGGGACGGGGAGTGGGGAGTCTGAGTGGGGACGGAGAGTGGGGACAGTGAGTGGGGACGGTGAGTGGTTCCAGTGAGTGGGGACGGAGAGTGGGGACGGAGAGTGGGGACGGAGAGTGGGGACGGAGAGTGGGGACGGGAAGTGAGGACGGGGTGTGGGGACGGGGAGTGGGGACGGGGAGTGGGGACGGGGAGTGGGGACGGGGAGTGGGGACGGGGAGTGGGGACGGGGAGTGGGGACGGGGAGTGGGGACGGGGGGTGGGGACGGGGGGTGGGGACGGGGGGTGGGGACGGGGGGTGGGGACGGGGAGAGGGGACGGGGAGTGGGGACGGGGAGTGGGGACGGGGAGTGGGGACGGGGAGTGGGGACGGGGAGTGGGGACGGGGATTAGGGACGGGGAGTGGGGACGGGGAGTGGGGACGGGGAGTGGGGACGGGGAGTGGGGACGGGGAGTGGGGACGAGGAGCGGGGACGGGGAGCGGGGACGGGGAGCGGGGACGGTGAGCGGGGACGGGGAGCGGGGACGGGGAGCGGGGACGGGGAGCGGGGACGGGGAGCGGGGTCGGTGAGCGGGGACGGGGAGCGGGGACGGGGAGCGGGGACGGTGAGTGGGGACGGTGAGTGGGGACGGTGAGTGGGGACGAGCAGTGGGGACGAGCAGTGGGGACCGGGAGTGGCTACATTGAGTGGGGACGGGGAGTGGGGACGGGGAGTGGGGACGGGGGGTGGGGACGGGGAGTGGGGACGGGGAGTGGGGACGGGGAGTGGGGACGGGGAGTGGGGACGGGGAGTGGGGACGGGGAGTGGGGACGGGGAGTGGGGACGGGGAGTGGGGAGTGGGGAGGATAAACGGGGACGATAAGTGGGGACGGTGAGTGGGGACGGTGAGCGGGGACGGGGAGCGGGTTCGGGGAGCAGGGACGGGGAGAGGGGACGGTGAGAGGGGACGGGGAGCGGGAACGGTGAGAGGGGACGGGGATTGGGGACGGGGTGTGGGGACGGTGAGAGGGGACGGTGAGAGGGGACGGTGAGAGGGGACGGTGAGAGGGGACGGTGAGAGGGGACGGTGAGAGGGGACGGGGACAGGGGACGGGGAGAGGGGACGGGTCATGGGGACGGTGAGTGGGGACGGGGAGAGGGGACGGGGAGAGGGGACGGGGAGAGGGGACGGGGAGAGGGGACGGGGAGAGGGGACGGGGAGAGGGGACGGGGAGAGGGGACGGGGAGTGGGGACGGGGAGTGGGGACGGGGAGTGGGAACGGTGAGAGGGGACGGAGAGAGGGGACGGAGAGAGGGGACGGAGAGAGGGGACGGTGAGTGGCTACGGTGAGTGGCTATGGTGAGTGGCTACGGTGAGTGGGGTCGGAGAGTGGGGACGGACGGTGAGTAGCTACGGGGAGTGGGGACGGAGAGTGGGGACGCGGAGTGGGGACGGTGAGTGGGGACGGAGAGTGGGGACGGAGAGTGGGGACGGTGAGTGGGGACGGTGAGTGGTTCCAGTGAGTGGGGACGGAGAGTGGGGGACGGAGAGTGGGGACGGAGAGTGGGGACGGAGAGTGGGGACGGAGAGTGGGGACGGAGAGTGGGGACGGAGAGTGGGGACGGGGTGTGGGGACGGGGTGTGGGGACGGGGTGTGGGGACGGGGTGTGGAGACGGGGAGTGGGGACGGAGAGTGGGGACGGAGAGTGGGGACGGAGAGTGGGGACGGAGAGTGGGGACGGAGAGTGGGGACGGAGAGTGGGGACGGTGAGTGGGGACGGTGAGTGGGGACGGTGAGTGGGGACGGTGAGTGGGGACGGGGAGTGGGGACGGGGAGTGGGGACGGAGAGTGGGGACGGAGAGTGGGGACGGAGAGTGGGGACGGAGAGTGGGGACGGAGAGTGGGGACAGTGAGTGGGGACGGTGAGTGGTTCCAGTGAGCGGGGACGGGGAGCGGGGACGGTGAGCGGGGACGGTGAGCGGGGACGGTGAGCGGGGACGGGGAACGGGCACGGGGAGCGGGGACGGGGAGCGGGGACGGGGAGCGGGGACAGGGAGCGGGGACGGGGAGCGGGGACGGTGAGAGGGGACGGTGAGAGGGGACGGTGAGAGGGGACGGTGAGAGGGGACGGGGAGAGGGGATGGTGAGAGGGGACGGGGAGAGGGGACGGGGAGAGGGGACGGGGATTGGGGACGGGGAGTGGGGACGGGGAGAGGGGACGGGGAGAGGGGACGGGTAGTGTGGACGGTGAGTGGGGACGGTGAGTGGGGACGGGGAGAGGGGACGGGGAGAGGGGACGGGGAGAGGGGACGGGGAGAGGGGACGGGGAGAGGGGACGGGGAGTGGGGACGGGGAGTGGGAACGGTGAGAGGGGACGGTGAGAGGGGACGGTGAGACGGGACGGAGAGAGGGGACGGAGAGAGGGGACGGAGAGAGGGGACGGTGAGTGGCTACGGTGAGTGGCTACGGTGAGTGGCTACGGTGAGTGGCTACGGTGAGTGGGGTCGGAGAGTGGGGACGGACGGTGAGTAGCTACGGGGAGTGGGGACGGAGAGTGGGGACGGAGAGTGGGGACGGGGAGTGGGGACGGTGAGAGTGGACCGAGAGTGGGGACGGAGAGAGGGGACGGTGAGTGGCTACAGTGAGTGGCTACGGTGAGTGGGGTCGGAGAGTGGGGACGGACGGTGAGTAGCTACGGGGAGTGGGGACGGGGAGCGGGGACGGGGAGCGGGGACGGGGAGCGGGGACGGGGAGCGGGGAGTGGGGAGTGGGGACGGTAAGCGGGGACGTGGAGCGGGGACGGGGAGCGGGGACGGGGAGCGGGGACGGGGAGAGGGGATGGGGAGAGGGGACGGGGAGAGGGGACGAGGAGCGGGGACGAGGAGCGGGGACGGGGAGCGGGGACGGGGAGCGGGGACGGTGAGCGGGGACGGTGAGCGGGGACGGGGAGTGGGGACCATGAGAGGGGACGGAGTGTGGGGACGGTGAGTGGGGACGGTGAGTGGGGACGGTGAGTGGGGACGAGCAGTGGGGACGAGCAGTGGGGACCGGGAGTGGCTACATTGAGTGGGGACGGGGAGTGGGGACGGGGAGTGGGGACGGGGATTGGGGACGGGGATTGGGGACGGGGATTGGGGACGGGGAGTGGGGACGGGGAGTGGGGACGGGGAGTGGGGACGGGGAGTGGGGACGGGGAGTGGGGACGGGGAGTGGGGACGGGGAGTGGGGACGGGGAGTGGGGAGTGGGGACGATAAACGGGGACGATAAGTGGGGACGGTGAGCGGGGACGGTGAGCGGGGACGGGGCGCGGGGGCGGGGAGCGGGGACGGGGAGCGGGGGACGGGGAGCGGGGACGGTGAGAGGGGACGGTGAGAGGGGACGGGGAGCGGGGACGGTGAGAGGGGACGGGGATTGGGGACGGGGTGTGGGGACGGGGTGTGGGGACGGGGTGTGGGGACGGGGTGTGGGGACGGGGAGAGGGGACGGGGAGAGGGGACGGGGAGAGGGGACGGGGAGAGGGGACGGGGAGAGGGGACGGTGAGAGTGGACGGTGAGAGGGGACGGTGAGAGGGGACGGTGAGAGGGGACGGGGATTGGGGACCGGGTGTGGGGACGGGGACAGGGGACGGGGAGAGGGGACGGGTAGTGGGGACGGTGAGTGGGGACGGGGAGAGGGGACGGGGAGAGGGGACGGGGAGTGGGGACGGGGAGTGGGGACGGGGAGTGGGGACGGTGAGAGGGGACGGAGAGAGGGCACGGAGAGAGGGGACGGAGAGAGGGGACGGTGAGTGGCTACGGTGAGTGGCTATGGTGAGTGGGGTCGGAGAGTGGGGACGGACGGTGAGTAGCTACGGGGAGTGGGGACGGAGAGTGGGGACGGGGAGTGGGGACGGGGAGTGGGGACGGGGAGTGGGGACGGGGAGTGGGGACGGTGAGAGGGGACCGAGAGTGGGGACCGAGAGTGGGGACGGCGAGTGGGGACGGCGAGTGGGGACGGAGAGTGGGGACGGCGAGTGGGGACGGCGAGTGGGGACGGAGAGTGGGGACGGTGAGTGGGGACGGTGAGTGGTTCCAGTGAGTGGGGACGGAGAGTGGGGACGGAGAGTGGGGACGGAGAGTGGGGACGGGGTGTGGGGACGGGGTGTGGGGACGGGGTGTGGGGACGGGGTGTGGGGACGGGGTGTGGGGACGGGGAGTGGGGACGGGGAGTGGGGACGGGGAGTGGGGACGGGTTGCGGGGACGGGGAGCGGGGACGGGGAGAGGGGAGTGGGGAGCGGGGACGGGGAGAGGGGACGGTGTGAGGGGACGGTGAGAGAGGACGGGGAGAAGGGACGGGGAGAGGGGACGGGGAGAGGGGACGGGGAGAGGGGACGGGGAGAGGGGACGGGGAGAGGGGACGGGGAGAGGGGACGGGGAGAAGGGACGGTGAGAGGGGACGGGGAGTGGGGACGGGGAGAGGGGACGGGGCGTGGGGACGGGGCGTGGGGACTGGGAGTGGGGACGGGGAGAGGGGACGGGGAGAGGGGACGGGGAGAGGGGACGGGGAGAGGGGACGGGGAGTGGGGACGGGGAGTGGGGACGGGGAGTGGGGACGGGGAGTGGGGACGGGGAGTGTCGACGGGGAGTGTGGACGGGGAGTGTGGACGGGGAGTGTGGACGGGGAGTGTGGACGGGGAGAGGGGACGGGGAGTGGGGACGGGGAGTGGGGACGGGGAGTGGGGACGGGGAGTGGGGAGTCTGAGTGGGGACGGAGAGTGGGGACAGTGAGTGGGGACGGTGAGTGGTTCCAGTGAGTGGGGACGGAGAGTGGGGACGGAGAGTGGGGACGGAGAGTGGGGACGGAGAGTGGGGACGGGAAGTGAGGACGGGGTGTGGGGACGGGGAGTGGGGACGGGGAGTGGGGACGGGGAGTGGGGACGGGGAGTGGGGACGGGGAGTGGGGACGGGGAGTGGGGACGGGGGGTGGGGACGGGGGGTGGGGAAGGGGAGAGGGGACGGGGAGTGGGGACGGGGAGTGGGGACGGGGAGTGGGGACGGGGAGTGGGGACGGGGATTGGGGACGGGGAGTGGGGACGGGGAGTGGGGACGGGGAGTGGGGACGGGGAGTGGGGACGGGGAGTGGGGACGGGGAGCGGGGACGGGGAGCGGGGAGTGGGGAGCGGGGAGTGGGGAGCGGGGACGGGGAGCGGGGACGGGGAGCGGGGACGGTGAGAGGGGACGGGGAGAGGGGACGGGGAGCGGGGACGGGGAGCGGGGACGGGGAGCGGGGACGGGGAGCGGGGACGGTGAGCGGGGACGGGGAGTGGGGACGGGGAGTGGGGACCATGAGAGGGGACGGAGTGTGGGGACGGTGAGTGGGGACGGTGAGTGGGGACGGTGAGTGGGGACGGGGAGTGGGGACGGGGAGTGGGGACGGGGAGTGGGGACGGGGAGTGGGGACGGGGAGTGGGGACCGGGAGTGGCTACATTGAGTGGGGATGGGGAGTGGGGACGGGGAGTGGGGACGGGGAGTGGGGACGGGGAGTGGGGACGGGGAGTGGGGACGGGGAGTGGGGACGGGGAGTGGGGACGGGGATTGGGGACGGGGTGTGGGGACGGGGAGTGGGGACGGGGAGTGGGGACGGGGAGTGGGGAGTGGGTACGATGAGTGGGGACGTTGAGTGGGGACGGTGAGCGGGGACGGGGTGTGGGGACGGGGAGTGGGGACCGGGAGTGGCTACATTGAGTGGGGACGGGGAGTGGGGACCGGGAGTGGGGACGGGGAGTGGGGACGGAGAGTGGGGACGGGGAGTGGGGACGGGGAGTGGGGACGGGGAGTGGGGACGGGGAGTGGGGACGGGGAGTGGGGACGGGGAGTGGGGAGCGGGGAGTGGGGAGCGGGGACGATGAGCGGGGATGGGGAGCGGGGACGGGGAGCGGGGACGGTGAGAGGGGACGGGGAGAGGGGACGGGGAGCGGGGACGGGGAGCGGGGACGGGGAGCGGGGACGGTGAGCGGGGACGGGGAGTGGGGATGGGAAGTGGGGACCGTGAGAGGGGACGGAGTGTGGGGACGGGGAGTGGGGACGGGGAGTGGGGACGGGGAGTGGGGACGGGGAGTGGGGACCGGGAGTGGATACATTGAGTGGGGACGGGGAGTGGGGACGGGGAGTGGGGACGGGGAGTGGGGACGGGGAGTGGGGACGGGGAGTGGGGACGGGGAGTGGGGACGGGGAGTGGGGACGGGGAGTGGGGAGTGGGGACGATGAGTGGGGACGGTGAGCGGGGACGGTGAGCGGGGACGGTGAGCGGGGACGGGGAGCGGGGACGGGGAGCGGGGACGGGGAGCGGGGACGGGGAGCGGGGACGGGGAGCGGGGACGGGGAGCGGGGACGGGGAGCGGGGACGGGGAGCGGGGACGGGGAGCGGGGACGGGGAGCGGGGACGGTGAGATGGGACGGCGAGAGGGGACGGCGAGAGGGGACGGCGAGAGGGGACGGGGAGAGGGGACGGGGATTGGGGACGGGGAGAGGGGACGGGGAGTGGGGACGGGGAGAGGGGACGGGTAGTGGGGACGGTGAGTGGGGACGGGGAGTGCGAACGGTGAGAGGGGACGGTGAGAGGGGACGGTGAGACGGGACGGAGAGAGGGGACGGAGAGAGGGGACGGTGAGAGGGGACGGTGAGTGGCTACGGTGAGTGGCTACGGTGAGTGGCTACGGTGAGTGGGGTCGGAGAGTGGGGACGTACGGTGAGTAGCTACGGGGAGTGGGGACGGAGAGTGGGGACGGGGAGTGGGGACGGTGAGAGGGGACGGACAGTGGCTACGGTGAGTGGGGTCGGAGAGTGGGGACGGACGGTGAGTAGCTACGGGGAGTGGGGACGGAGAGTGGGGACGGGGAGTGGGGACGGTGAGAGGGGACCGAGAGTGTGGACGGAGAGAGGGGACGGTGAGTGGCTACGGTGAGTGGCTACGGTGAGTGGCTACGGTGAGTGGCTACGGTGAGTGGGGTCGGAGAGTGGGGACGGAGAGTGGGGACGGAGAGTGGGGACGGAGAGTGGGGACGGACGGTGAGTAGCTACGGGGAGTGGGGACGGAGAGTGGGGACGGGGAGTGGGGACGGTGAGAGGGGACGGACAGTGGCTACGGTGAGTGGGGTCGGAGAGTGGGGACGGACGGTGAGTAGCTACGGGGAGTGGGGACGGAGAGTGGGGACGGGGAGTGGGGACGGTGAGAGGGGACCGAGAGTGTGGACGGAGAGAGGGGACGGTGAGTGGCTACGGTGAGTGGCTACGGTGAGTGGCTACGGTGAGTGGCTACGGTGAGTGGGGTCGGAGAGTGGGGACGGAGAGTGGGGACGGAGAGTGGGGACGGAGAGTGGGGACGGAGAGTGGGGACGGACGGTGAGTAGCTACGGGGAGTGGGGACGGAGAGTGGGGACGGGGAGCGGGGACGGGGAGCGGGGACGGGGAGCGGGGACGGGGAGCGGGGACGGGGAGCGGGGAGTGGGGAGTGGGGACGGTAAGTGGGGACGTGGAGCGGGGACGGGGAGCGGGGACGGGGAGCGGGGACGGTGAGAGGGGACGGGGAGAGGGGACGGGGAGAGGGGACGGGGAGAGGGGACGGGGAGAGGGGACGGGGAGAGGGGGGACGGGGAGCGGGGACGGGGAGCGGGGTCGGTGAGCGGGGACGGGGAGCGGGGACGGGGAGCGGGAATGGGGAGCGGGGACGGTGAGAGGGGACGGGGAGCGGGGACGGTGAGAGGGGACGGGGATTGGGGACGGGGAGCGGGAACGGGGAGCGGGGACGGTGAGAGGGGACGGGGAGCGGGGACGGTGAGAGGGGACGGGGATTGGGGACGGGGTGTGGGGACGGGGAGTGGGGACGGGGAGTGGGGAGTGGGGAGGATAAACGGGGACGATAAGTGGGGACGGTGAGTGGGGACGGTGAGCGGGGACGGGGAGCGGGTTCGGGGAGCGGGGACGGGGAGAGGGGACGGTGAGAGGGGACGGGGAGCGGGGACGGTGAGAGGGGACGGGGATTGGGGACGGGGTGTGGGGGACGGGGAGAGGGGACGGTGAGAGGGGACGGTGAGAGGGGACGGTGAGAGGGGACGGTGAGAGGGGACGGGGACAGGGGACGGGGAGAGGGGACGGGTCATGGGGACGGTGAGTGGGGACGGGGAGAGGGGACGGGGAGAGGGGACGGGGAGAGGGGACGGGGAGAGGGGACGGGGAGTGGGGACGGGGAGAGGGGACGGGGAGTGGGGACGGGGAGTGGGGACGGGGAGTGGGAACGGTGAGAGGGGACGGAGAGAGGGGACGGAGAGAGGGGACGGAGAGAGGGGACGGTGAGTGGCTACGGTGAGTGGCTATGGTGAGTGGCTACGGTGAGTGGGGTCGGAGAGTGGGGACGGACGGTGAGTAGCTACGGGGAGTGGGGACGGAGAGTGGGGACGGGGAGTGGGGACGGTGAGTGGGGACGGAGAGTGGGGACGGAGAGTGGGGACGGAGAGTGGGGACGGTGAGTGGGGACGGTGAGTGGGGACGGTGAGTGGTTCCAGTGAGTGGGGACGGAGAGTGGGGACGGAGAGTGGGGACGGAGAGTGGGGACAGAGAGTGGGGACGGAGAGTGGGGACGGGGTGTGGGGACGGGGTGTGGGGACGGGGTGTGGGGACGGGGTGTGGGGACGGGGTGTGGGGACGGGGTGTGGGGACGGGGAGTGGGGACGGAGAGTGGGGACGGAGAGTGGGGACGGAGAGTGGGGACGGAGAGTGGGGACGGTGAGTGGGGACGGTGAGTGGGGACGGTGAGTGGGGACGGTGAGTGGGGACGGGGAGTGGGAGGGGACGGGGAGTGGGGACGGAGAGTGGGGACAGTGAGTGGGGACGGTGAGTGGTTCCAGTGAGCGGGGGACGGGGAGCGGGGACGGTGAGCGGGGGACGGTGAGCGGGGACGGTGAGCGGGGACGGGGAACGGGGACGGGGAGCGGGGACGGGGAGCGGGGACGGGGAGCGGGGACAGGGAGCGGGGACGGGGAGCGGGGACGGTGAGAGGGGACGGTGAGAGGGGACGGTGAGAGGGGACGGTGAGAGGGGACGGGGAGAGGGGATGGTGAGAGGGGACGGGGAGAGGGGACGGGGAGAGGGGACGGGGATTGGGGATGGGGAGTGGGGACGGGGAGAGGGGACGGGGAGAGGGGACGGGTAGTGTGGACGGTGAGTGGGGACGGTGAGTGGGGACGGGGAGAGGGGACGGGGAGAGGGGGACGGGGAGAGGGGACGGGGAGAGGGGACGGGGAGTGGGGAGGGGAGTGGGAACGGTGAGAGGGGACGGTGAGAGGGGACGGTGAGACGGGACGGAGAGAGGGGACGGAGAGAGGGGACGGAGAGAGGGGGACGGTGAGTGGCTACGGTGAGTGGCTACGGTGAGTGGCTACGGTGAGTGGCTATGGTGAGTGGGGTCGGAGAGTGGGGACGGACGGTGAGTAGCTACGGGGAGTGGGGACGGAGAGTGGGGACGGAGAGTGGGGACGGGGAGTGGGGACGGTGAGAGTGGACCGAGAGTGGGGACGGAGAGAGGGGACGGTGAGTGGCTACAGTGAGTGGCTACGGTGAGTGGGGTCGGAGAGTGGGGACGGACGGTGAGTAGCTACGGGGAGTGGGGACGGGGAGCGGGGACGGGGAGCGGGGACGGGGAGCGGGGACGGGGAGCGGGGAGTGGGGAGTGGGGACGGTAAGCGGGGACGTGGAGCGGGGACGGGGAGCGGGGACGGGGAGCGGGGACGGGGAGAGGGGATGGGGAGAGGGGACGGGGAGAGGGGACGAGGAGCGGGGACGAGGAGCGGGGACGGGGAGCGGGGACGGGGAGCGGGGACGGTGAGCGGGGACGGTGAGCGGGGACGGGGAGCGGGGACGGGGAGTGGGGACCATGAGAGGGGACGGAGTGTGGGGACGGTGAGTGGGGACGGTGAGTGGGGACGGTGAGTGGGGACGAGCAGTGGGGACGAGCAGTGGGGACCGGGAGTGGCTACATTGAGTGGGGACGGGGAGTGGGGACGGGGAGTGGGGACGGGGATTGGGGACGGGGATTGGGGACGGGGATTGGGGACGGGGTGTGGGGACGGGGAGAGGGGACGGTGAGAGGGGACGGTGAGAGGGGACGGTGAGAGGGGACGGTGAGAGGGGACGGTGAGAGGGGACGGGGACAGGGGACGGGGAGAGGGGACGGGTCATGGGGACGGTGAGTGGGGACGGGGAGAGGGGACGGGGAGAGGGGACGGGGAGAGGGGACGGGGAGAGGGGACGGGGAGAGGGGACGGGGAGAGGGGACGGGGAGTGGGGACGGGGAGTGGGGACGGGGAGTGGGAACGGTGAGAGGGGACGGAGAGAGGGGACGGAGAGAGGGGACGTAGAGAGGGGACGGTGAGTGGCTACGGTGAGTGGCTATGGTGAGTGGCTACGGTGAGTGGGGTCGGAGAGTGGGGACGGACGGTGAGTAGCTACGGGGAGTGGGGACGGAGAGTGGGGACGGGGAGTGGGGACGGTGAGTGGGGACGGAGAGTGGGGACGGAGAGTGGGGACGGAGAGTGGGGACGGTGAGTGGGGACGGTGAGTGGTTCCAGTGAGTGGGGACGGAGAGTGGGGACGGAGAGTGGGGACGGAGAGTGGGGACGGAGAGTGGGGACGGAGAGTGGGGACGGAGAGTGGGGACGGAGAGTGGGGACGGGGTGTGGGGACGGGGTGTGGGGACGGGGTGTGGGGACGGGGTGTGGGGACGGGGTGTGGGGACGGGGTGTGGGGACGGGGAGTGGGGACGGAGAGTGGGGACGGAGAGTGGGGACGGAGAGTGGGGACGGAGAGTGGGGACGGTGAGTGGGGACGGTGAGTGGGGACGGTGAGTGGGGACGGTGAGTGGGGACGGTGAGTGGGGACGGGGAGTGGGGACGGGGAGTGGGGACGGGGAGTGGGGACGGAGAGTGGGGACGGAGAGTGGGGACGGAGAGTGGGGACGGAGAGTGGGGACAGTGAGTGGGGACGGTGAGTGGTTCCAGTGAGCGGGGACGGGGAGCGGGGACGGTGAGCGGGGACGGTGAGCGGGGACGGTGAGCGGGGACGGGGAACGGGGACGGGGAGCGGGGACGGGGAGCGGGGACGGGGAGCGGGGACAGGGAGCGGGGACGGGGAGCGGGGACGGTGAGAGGGGACGGTGAGAGGGGACGGTGAGAGGGGACGGTGAGAGGGGACGGGGAGAGGGGATGGTGAGAGGGGACGGGGAGAGGGGACGGGGAGAGGGGACGGGGATTGGGGACGGGGAGTGGGGACGGGGAGAGGGGACGGGGAGAGGGGACGGGTAGTGTGGACGGTGAGTGGGGACGGTGAGTGGGGACGGGGAGAGGGGACGGGGAGAGGGGACGGGGAGAGGGGACGGGGAGAGGGGACGGGGAGTGGGGAGGGGAGTGGGAACGGTGAGAGGGGACGGTGAGAGGGGACGGTGAGACGGGACGGAGAGAGGGGACGGAGAGAGGGGACGGAGAGAGGGGACGGTGAGTGGCTACGGTGAGTGGCTACGGTCAGTGGCTACGGTGAGTGGCTATGGTGAGTGGGGTCGGAGAGTGGGGACGGACGGTGAGTAGCTACGGGGAGTGGGGACGGAGAGTGGGGACGGAGAGTGGGGACAGGGAGTGGGGACGGTGAGAGTGGACCGAGAGTGGGGACGGAGAGAGGGGACGGTGAGTGGCTACAGTGAGTGGCTACGGTGAGTGGGGTCGGAGAGTGGGGACGGACGGTGAGTAGCTACGGGGAGTGGGGACGGGGAGCGGGGACGGGGAGCGGGGATGGGGAGAGGGGACGGGGAGAGGGGACGAGGAGCGGGGACGAGGAGCGGGGACGGGGAGAGGGGACGAGGAGCGGGGACGAGGAGCGGGGACGGGGAGCGGGGACGGGGAGCGGGGACGGTGAGCGGGGACGGTGAGCGGGGACGGGGAGCGGGGACGGGGAGTGGGGACCATGAGAGGGGACGGAGTGTGGGGACGGTGAGTGGTGACGGTGAGTGGGGACGGTGAGTGGGGACGAGCAGTGGGGACGAGCAGTGGGGACGGGGAGTGGGGACGGTGAGTGGGGACGGAGAGTGGGGACGGAGAGTGGGGACGGAGAGTGGGGACGGTGAGTGGGGACGGTGAGTGGTTCCAGTGAGTGGGGACGGAGAGTGGGGACGGAGAGTGGGGACGGAGAGTGGGGACGGAGAGTGGGGACGGAGAGTGGGGACGGAGAGTGGGGACGGAGAGTGGGGACGGGGTGTGGGGACGGGGTGTGGGGACGGGGTGTGGGGACGGGGTGTGGGGACGGGGTGTGGGGACGGGGTGTGGGGACGGGGTGTGGGGACGGGGAGTGGGGACGGAGAGTGGGGACGGAGAGTGGGGACGGAGAGTGGGGACGGAGAGTGGGGACGGTGAGTGGGGACGGTGAGTGGGGACGGTGAGTGGGGACGGTGAGTGGGGACGGTGAGTGGGGACGGGGAGTGGGGACGGGGAGTGGGGACGGGGAGTGGGGACGGAGAGTGGGGACGGAGAGTGGGGACGGAGAGTGGGGACGGAGAGTGGGGACAGTGAGTGGGGACGGTGAGTGGTTCCAGTGAGCGGGGACGGGGAGCGGGGACGGTGAGCGGGGACGGTGAGCGGGGACGGTGAGCGGGGACGGGGAACGGGGACGGGGAGCGGGGACGGGGAGCGGGGACGGGGAGCGGGGACAGGGAGCGGGGACGGGGAGCGGGGACGGTGAGAGGGGACGGTGAGAGGGGACGGTGAGAGGGGACGGTGAGAGGGGACGGGGAGAGGGGATGGTGAGAGGGGACGGGGAGAGGGGACGGGGAGAGGGGACGGGGATTGGGGACGGGGAGTGGGGACGGGGAGAGGGGACGGGGAGAGGGGACGGGTAGTGTGGACGGTGAGTGGGGACGGTGAGTGGGGACGGGGAGAGGGGACGGGGAGAGGGGACGGGGAGAGGGGACGGGGAGAGGGGACGGGGAGTGGGGAGGGGAGTGGGAACGGTGAGAGGGGACGGTGAGAGGGGACGGTGAACGGAGAGAGGGGACGGAGAGAGGGGACGGAGAGAGGGGACGGTGAGTGGCTACGGTGAGTGGCTACGGTCAGTGGCTACGGTGAGTGGCTATGGTGAGTGGGGTCGGAGAGTGGGGACGGACGGTGAGTAGCTACGGGGAGTGGGGACGGAGAGTGGGGACGGAGAGTGGGGACGGGGAGTGGGGACGGTGAGAGTGGACCGAGAGTGGGGACGGAGAGAGGGGACGGTGAGTGGCTACAGTGAGTGGCTACGGTGAGTGGGGTCGGAGAGTGGGGACGGACGGTGAGTAGCTACGGGGAGTGGGGACGGGGGAGCGGGGACGGGGAGCGGGGATGGGGAGAGGGGACGGGGAGAGGGGACGAGGAGCGGGGACGAGGAGCGGGGACGGGGAGAGGGGACGAGGAGCGGGGACGAGGAGCGGGGACGGGGAGCGGGGACGGGAGCGGGGACGGTGAGCGGGGACGGTGAGCGGGGACGGGGAGCGGGGACGGGGAGTGGGGACCATGAGAGGGGACGGAGTGTGGGGACGGTGAGTGGTGACGGTGAGTGGGGACGGTGAGTGGGGACGAGCAGTGGGGACGAGCAGTGGGGACCGGGAGTGGCTACATTGAGTGGGGACGGGGAGTGGGGACGGGGAGTGGGGACGGGGATTGGGGACGGGGATTGGGGACGGGGATTGGGGACGGGGAGTGGGGACGGGGAGTGGGGACGGGGAGTGGGGACGGGGAGTGGGGACGGGGAGTGGGGACGGGGAGTGGGGACGGGGAGTGGGGACGGGGAGTGGGGACGGGGAGTGGGGACGGGGAGTGGGGAGTGGGGACGATAAACGGGGACGATAAGTGGGGACGGTGAGCGGGGACGGTGAGCGGGGACGGGGCGCGGGGGCGGGGAGCGGGGACGGGGTGCGGGGACGGGGAGCGGGGACGGTGAGAGGGGACGGTGAGAGGGGACGGGGAGCGGGGACGGTGAGAGGGGACGGGGATTGGGGACGGGGTGTGGGGACGGGGTGTGGGGACGGGGTGTGGGGACGGGGTGTGGGGACGGGGAGAGGGGACGGGGAGAGGGGACGGGGAGAGGGGACGGGGAGAGGGGACGGGGAGAGGGGACGGGAGAGGGGACGGTGAGAGTGGACGGTGAGAGGGGACGGTGAGAGGGGACGGTGAGAGGGGACGGGGATTGGGGACCGGGTGTGGGGACGGGGACAGGGGACGGGGAGAGGGGACGGGTAGTGGGGACGGTGAGTGGGGACGGGGAGAGGGGACGGGGAGAGGGGACGGGGAGTGGGGACGGGGGTTGGGGACGGGGAGTGGGGACGGTGAGAGGGGACGGAGAGAGGGCACGGAGAGAGGGGACGGAGAGAGGGGACGGTGAGTGGCTACGGTGAGTGGCTATGGTGAGTGGGGTCGGAGAGTGGGGACGGACGGTGAGTAGCTACGGGGAGTGGGGACGGAGAGTGGGGACGGGGAGTGGGGACGGGGAGTGGGGACGGGGAGTGGGGACGGGGAGTGGGGACGGGGAGTGGGGACGGTGAGAGGGGACCGAGAGTGGGGACCGAGAGTGGGGACGGCGAGTGGGGACGGCGAGTGGGGACGGAGAGTGGGGACGGCGAGTGGGGACGGCGAGTGGGGACGGAGAGTGGGGACGGTGAGTGGGGACGGTGAGTGGTTCCAGTGAGTGGGGACGGAGAGTGGGGACGGAGAGTGGGGACGGAGAGTGGGGACGGGGTGTGGGGACGGGGTGTGGGGACGGGTTGTGGGGACGGGGTGTGGGGACGGGGTGTGGGGACGGGGTGTGGGGACGGGGAGTGGGGACGGGGAGTGGGGACGGGGAGTGGGGACGGGTTGCGGGGACGGGTTGCGGGGACGGGGAGCGGGGACGGGGAGTGGGGAGTGGGGAGCGGGGACGGGGAGAGGGGACGGTGTGAGGGGACGGTGAGAGAGGACGGGGAGAAGGGACGGGGAGAGGGGACGGGGAGAGGGGACGGGGAGAGGGGACGGGGAGAGGGGACGGGGAGAGGGGACGGGGAGAGGGGACGGGGAGAAGGGACGGTGAGAGGGGACGGGGAGTGGGGACGGGGAGAGGGGACGGGGCGTGGGGACGGGGCGTGGGGACTGGGAGTGGGGACGGGGAGAGGGGACGGGGAGAGGGGACGGGGAGAGGGGACGGGGAGAGGGGACGGGGAGTGGGGACGGGGAGTGGGGACGGGGAGTGAGGACGGGGAGTGTCGACGGGGAGTGTGGACGGGGAGTGTGGACGGGGAGTGTGGACGGGGAGTGTGGACGGGGAGAGGGGACGGGGAGTGGGGACGGGGAGTGGGGACGGGGAGTGGGGACGGGGAGTGGGGACGGGGAGTGGGGACGGGGAGTGGGGAGTCTGAGTGGGGACGGAGAGTGGGGACAGTGAGTGGGGACGGTGAGTGGTTCCAGTGAGTGGGGACGGAGAGTGGGGACGGAGAGTGGGGACGGAGAGTGGGGACGGAGAGTGGGGACGGGAAGTGAGGACGGGGTGTGGGGACGGGGAGTGGGGACGGGGAGTGGGGACGGGGAGTGGGGACGGGGAGTGGGGACGGGGAGTGGGGACGGGGAGTGGGGACGGGGAGTGGGGACGGGGGGTGGGGACGGGGGGTGGGGACGGGGAGAGGGGACGGGGAGTGGGGACGGGGAGTGGGGACGGGGAGTGGGGACGGGGAGTGGGGACGGGGAGTGGGGACGGGGATTGGGGACGGGGAGTGGGGACGGGGAGTGGGGACGGGGAGTGGGGACGGGGAGTGGGGACGGGGAGCGGGGACGGGGAGCGGGGACGGGGAGCGGGGAGTGGGGAGCGGGGAGTGGGGAGCGGGGACGGGGAGCGGGGACGGGGAGCGGGGACGGTGAGAGGGGACGGGGAGAGGGGACGGGGAGAGGGGACGGGGAGCGGGGACGGGGAGCGGGGACGGGGAGCGGGGACGGGGAGCGGGGACGGTGAGCGGGGACGGGGAGTGGGGACGGGGAGTGGGGACCATGAGAGGGGACGGAGTGTGGGGACGGTGAGTGGGGACGGTGAGTGGGGACGGTGAGTGGGGACGGTGAGTGGGGACGGGGAGTGGGGACGGGGAGTGGGGACGGGGAGTGGGGACGGGGAGTGGGGACGGGGAGTGGGGACGGGGAGTGGGGACGGGGAGTGGGGACGGGGAGTGGGGACGGGGAGTGGGGACCGGGAGTGGGGACCGGGAGTGGCTACATTGAGTGGGGACGGGGAGTGGGGACGGGGAGTGGGGACGGGGAGTGGGGACGGGGAGTGGGGACGGGGATTGGGGACGGGGTGTGGGGACGGGGAGTGGGGACGGGGAGTGGGGACGGGGAGTGGGGAGTGGGTACGATGAGTGGGGACGTTGAGTGGGGACGGTGAGCGGGGACGGGGAGTGGGGACGGGGAGTGGGGACCGGGAGTGGCTACATTGAGTGGGGACGGGGAGTGGGGACCGGGAGTGGGGACGGGGAGTGGGGACGGGGAGTGGGGACGGGGAGTGGGGACGGGGAGTGGGGACGGGGAGTGGGGACGGGGAGTGGGGACGGGGAGTGGGGACGGGGAGTGGGGACGGGGAGTGGGGAGCGGGGAGTGGGGAGCGGGGACGATGAGCGGGGATGGGGAGCGGGGACGGGGAGCGGGGACGGTGAGAGGGGACGGGGAGAGGGGACGGGGAGCGGGGACGGGGAGCGGGGACGGGGAGCGGGGACGGGGAGCGGGGACGGTGAGCGGGGACGGTGAGCGGGGACGGGGAGTGGGGATGGGAAGTGGGGACCGTGAGAGGGGACGGAGTGTGGGGACGGGGAGTGGGGACGGGGAGTGGGGACGGGGAGTGGGGACGGGGAGTGGGGACCGGGAGTGGATACATTGAGTGGGGACGGGGAGTGGGGACAGGGAGTGGGGACGGGGAGTGGGGACGGGGAGTGGGGACGGGGAGTGGGGACGGGGAGTGGGGACGGGGAGTGGGGACGGGGAGTGGGGACGGGGAGTGGGGATGGGGAGTGGGGAGTGGGGACGATGAGTGGGGACGGTGAGCGGGGACGGTGAGCGGGGACGGTGAGCGGGGACGGTGAGCGGGGACGGTGAGCGGGGACGGGGAGCGGGGACGGGGAGCGGGGACGGGGAGCGGGGACGGGGAGCGGGGACGGGGAGCGGGGACGGGGAGCGGGGACGGGGAGCGGGGACGGTGAGATGGGACGGCGAGAGGGGACGGCGAGAGGGGACGGCGAGAGGGGACGGGGAGAGGGGACGGGGATTGGGGACGGGAGAGGGGACGGGGAGAGGGGACGCGGAGAGGGGACGGGTAGTGGGGACGGTGAGTGGGGACGGGGAGTGCGAACGGTGAGAGGGGACGGTGAGAGGGGACGGTGAGACGGGACGGAGAGAGGGGACGGAGAGAGGGGACGGTGAGAGGGGGACGGTGAGAGGGGACGGTGAGTGGCTACGGTGAGTGGCTACGGTGAGTGGCTACGGTGAGTGGCTACGGTGAGTGGGGTCGGAGAGTGGGGACGTACGGTGAGTAGCTACGGGGAGTGGGGACGGAGAGTGGGGACGGGGAGTGGGGACGGTGAGAGGGGACGGACAGTGGCTACGGTGAGTGGGGTCGGAGAGTGGGGACGGACGGTGAGTAGCTACGGGGAGTGGGGACGGAGAGTGGGGACGGGGAGTGGGGACGGTGAGAGGGGACCGAGAGTGTGGACGGAGAGAGGGGACGGTGAGTGGCTACGGTGAGTGGCTACGGTGAGTGGCTACGGTGAGTGGCTACGGTGAGTGGCTACGGTGAGTGGGGACGGAGAGTGGGGACGGAGAGTGGGGACGGAGAGTGGGGACGGAGAGTGGGGACGGAGAGTGGGGACGGACGGTGAGTAGCTACGGGGAGTGGGGACGGAGAGTGGGGACGGGGAGCGGGCGGGACGGGGAGCGGGGGACGGGGAGCGGGGACGGGGAGCGGGGAGTGGGGAGTGGGGACGGTAAGTGGGGACGTGGAGCGGGGACGGGGAGCGGGGACGGGGAGCGGGGACGGTGAGAGGGGACGGGGAGAGGGGACGGGGAGAGGGGACGGGGAGAGGGGACGGGGAGAGGGGACGGGGAGAGGGGACGGGGAGCGGGGACGGGGAGCGGGGTCGGTGAGCGGGGACGGGGAGCGGGGACGGGGAGCGGGGACGGGGAGCGGGGACGGTGAGTGGGGACGGTGAGTGGGGACGAAGCAGTGGGGACGAGCAGTGGGGACCGGGAGTGGCTACATTGAGTGGGGACGGGGAGTGGGGACGGGGAGTGGGGACGGGGAGTGGGGACGGGGAGTGGGGACGGGGAGTGGGGACGGGGAGTGGGGACGGGGAGTGGGGAGTGGGGACGATAAACGGGGACGATAAGTGGGGACGGTGAGTGGGGACGGTGAGCGGGGACGGGGAGCGGGTTCGGGGAGCGGGGACGGGGAGCGGGGACGGGGAGCGGGGACGGGGAGCGGGGACGGTGAGAGGGGACGGTGAGAGGGGACGGGGAGCGGGGACGGTGAGAGGGGACGGGGATTGGGGACGGGGTGTGGGGACGGGGTGTGGGGACGGTGAGAGGGGACGGTGAGAGGGGACGGTGAGAGGGGACGGTGAGAGGGGACGGGGATTGGGGACGGGGAGTGGGGACGGGGAGTGGGGACGGGGACAGGGGACGGGGAGAGGGGACGGGTCATGGGGACGGTGAGTGGGGACGGGGAGAGGGGACGGGGAGAGGGGACGGGGAGAGGGGACGGGTAGAGGGGACGGGGAGAGGGGACGGGGAGTGGGGACGGGGAGTGGGGACGGGGAGTGGGGACGGGGAGTGGGGACGGGGAGTGGGAACGGTGAGAGGGGACGGTGAGAGGGGACGGTGAGAGGGGACGGAGAGAGGGGACGGTGAGTGGCTACGGTGAGTGGCTATGGTGAGTGGCTACGGTGAGTGGGGTCGGAGAGTGGGGACGGACGGTGAGTAGCTACGGGGAGTGGGGACGGAGAGTGGGGACGGTGAGTGGGGACGGAGAGTGGGGACGGAGAGTGGGGACGGTGAGTGGTTCCAGTGAGTGGGGACGGAGAGTGGGGACGGAGAGTGGGGACGGAGAGTGGGGACGGAGAGTGGGGACGGAGAGTGGGGACGGAGAGTGGGGACGGTGAGTGGGGACGGTGAGTGGTTCCAGTGAGTGGGGACGGAGAGTGGGGACGGAGAGTGGGGACGGAGAGTGGGGACGGAGAGTGGGGACGGAGAGTGGGGACGGTGAGTGGGGACGGTGAGTGGGGACGGAGAGTGGGGACGGAGAGTGGGGACGGTGAGTGGGGACGGTGAGTGGTTCCAGTGAGTGGGGACGGAGAGTGGGGACGGAGAGTGGGGACGGAGAGTGGGGACGGAGAGTGGGGACGGAGAGTGGGGACGGAGAGTGGGGACGGAGAGTGGGGACGGGGGTGGGGACGGGGTGTGGGGACGGGGTGTGGGGACGGGGTGTGGGGACGGAGAGTGGGGACGGAGAGTGGGGACGGAGAGTGGGGACGGACAGTGGGGACGGAGAGTGGGGACGGAGAGTGGGGACGGAGAGTGGGGACGGTGAGTGGGGACGGTGAGTGGGGACGGAGAGTGGGGAGGGTGAGTGGGGACGGTGAGTGGGGACGGAGAGTGGGGACGGAGAGTGGGGACGGAGAGTGGGGACGGAGAGTGGGGACGGAGAGTGGGGACAGTGAGTGGGGACGGGGAGCGGGGACAGGGAGCGGGGACGGTGAGCGGGGACGGTGAGCGGGGACTGTGAGCGGGGACGGGGAGCGGGGACGGGGAGCGGGGGACGGGGAGCGGGGACGGGGAGCCGGGACGGGGAGCCGGGACGGGGAGCGGGGACGGTGAGAGGGGACGGTGAGAGGGGACGGTGAGAGGGGACGGGGAGAGGGGACGGGGAGAGGGGACGGTGAGAGGGGACGGGGAGAGGGGACGGGGATTGGGGACGGGGAGTGGGGACGGGGAGAGGGGACGGGGAGAGGGGACGGGTATTGGGGACGGTGAGTGGGGACGGGGAGCGGGGACGGGGAGCGGGGACGGGGAGCGGGGACGGGGAGCGGGGACGGGGAGCGGGGACGGGGAGCGGGGACGGGGAGCGGGGACGGTGAGAGGGGACGGTGAGAG
Source organism: Heterodontus francisci (assembly GCF_036365525.1). Classification (NCBI taxonomy): domain Eukaryota; kingdom Metazoa; phylum Chordata; class Chondrichthyes; order Heterodontiformes; family Heterodontidae; genus Heterodontus; species Heterodontus francisci. Next base: position 67,732 of record NW_027140115.1, read on the forward strand.
GGGACGGGGAGAGGGGACGGTGAGAGGGGACGGGGAGCGGGGACGGTGAGAGGGGACGGGGATTGGGGACGGGGTGTGGGGACGGGGTGTGGGGACGGTGAGAGGGGACGGTGAGAGGGGACGGTGAGAGGGGACGGTGAGAGGGGACGGGGATTGGGGACGGGGAGTGGGGACGGGGAGTGGGGACGGGGACAGGGGACGGGGAGAGGGGACGGGTCATGGGGACGGGTCATGGGGACGGTGAGTGGGGACGGGGAGAGGGGATGGGGAGAGGGGACGGGGATAGGGGACGGGGAGAGGGGACGGGGAGAGGGGACGGGGAGTGGGGACGGGGATTGGGACGGGGAGTGGGGACGGGGAGTGGGAACGGTGAGAGGGGACGGTGAGAGGGGAAGGAGAGAGGGGACGGTGAGTGGCTACGGTGAGTGGCTATGGTGAGTGGCTACGGTGAGTGGGGTCGGAGAGTGGGGACGGACGGTGAGTAGCTACGGGGAGTGGGGACGGAGAGTGGGGACGGGGAGTGGGGACGGTGAGTGGGGACGGAGAGTGGGGACGGAGAGTGGGGACGGAGAGTGGGGACGGAGAGTGGGGACGGAGAGTGGGGACGGAGAGTGGGGACGGAGAGTGGGGACGGAGAGTGGGGACGGAGAGTGGGGACGGAGAGTGGGGACGGAGAGTGGGGACGGAGAGTGGGGACGGAGAGTGGGGACGGGGGTGGGGACGGGGTGTGGGGACGGGGTGTGGGGACGGGGAGTGGGGACGGAGAGTGGGGACGGAGAGTGGGGACGGAGAGTGGGGACGGAGAGTGGGGACGGAGAGTGGGGACGGAGAGTGGGGACGGAGAGTGGGGACGGAGAGTGGGGACGGTGAGTGGGGACGGAGGCTGGGGACGGAGGCTGGGGACGGTGAGTGGGGACGGGGAGTGGGGACGGAGAGTGGGGACGGAGAGTGGGGACGGAGAGTTGGGACAGTGAGTGGGGACGGTGAGTGGTTCCAGTGAGCGGGGACGGGGAGCGGGGACAGGGAGCGGGGACGGTGAGCGGGGACGGTGAGCGGGGACTGTGAGCGGGGACGGGGAGCGGGGACGGGGAGTGGGGACGGGGAGCGGGGACGGGGAGCCGGGACGGGGAGCGGGGACGGTGAGAGGGGACGGTGAGAGGGGACGGTGAGAGGGGACGGGGAGAGGGGACGGTGAGAGGGGACGGGAGAGGGGACGGGGATTGGGGACGGGGAGTGGGGACGGGGAGAGGGGACGGGGAGAGGGGACGGGTAGTGGGGACGGTGAGTGGGGACGGGGAGAGGGGACGGGGAGAGGGGACGGGGAGTGGGGACGGGGAGTGGGAACGGTGAGAGGGGACGGTGAGAGGGGACGGTGAGACGGGACGGAGAGAGGGGACGGAGAGAGGGGACGGAGAGAGGGGACGGTGAGTGGCTACGGTGAGTGGCTACGGTGAGTGGCTACGGTGAGTGGGGTCGGAGAGTGGGGACGGACGGTGAGTAGCTACGGGGAGTGGGGACGGAGAGTGGGGACGGGGAGTGGGGACGGTGAGAGTGGACCGAGAGTGGGGACGGAGAGAGGGGACGGTGAGTGGCTACGGTGAGTGGCTACGGTGAGTGGGGTCGGAGAGGTGGGGACGGACGGTGAGTAGCTACGGGGAGTGGGGACGGAGAGCGGGGACGGGGAGCGGGGACGGGGAGCGGGGACGGGGAGCGGGGACGGGGAGCGGGGACGGGGAGCGGGGACGGGGAGCGGGGACGGGGAGCGGGGAGTGGGGACGGTAAGCGGGGACGTGGAGCGGGGACGGGGAGCGGGGACGGGGAGCGGGGACGGTGAGAGGGGACGGGGAGAGGGGACGGGGAGAGGGGACGGGGAGAGGGGACGAGGAGCGGGGACGAGGAGCGGGGACGGGGAGCGGGGACGGGGAGTGGGGACCATGAGAGGGGACGGAGTGTGGGGACGGTGAGTGGGGACGGTGAGTGGGGACGGTGAGTGGGGACGAGCAGTGGGGACGAGCAGTGGGGACCGGGAGTGGCTACATTGAGTGGGGACGGGGAGTGGGGACGGGGAGTGGGGACGGGGATTGGGGACGGGGAGTGGGGACGGGGAGTGGGGACGGGGAGTGGGGACGGGGAGTGGGGACGGGGAGTGGGGACGGGGAGTGGGGACGGGGAGTGGGGACGGGGAGTGGGGAGTGGGGACGATAAACGGGGACGATAAGTGGGGACGGTGAGCGGGGACGGTGAGCGGGGACGGGGAGCGGGGGCGGGGAGCGGGGGCGGGGAGCGGGGACGGGGAGCGGGGACGGGGAGCGGGGACGGTGAGAGGGGACGGGGAGCGGGGACGGTGAGAGGGGACGGGGATTGGGGACGGGGTGTGGGGACGGGGTGTGGGGACGGGGTGTGGGGACGGGGTGTGGGGACGGGGTGTGGGGACGGGGTGTGGGGACGGGGAGAGGGGACGGGGAGAGGGGACGGGGAGAGGGGACGGGGAGAGGGGACGGGGAGAGGGGACGGGGAGAGGGGACGGGGAGAGGGGACGGTGAGAGGGGACGGTGAGAGGGGACGGTGAGAGGGGACGGTGAGAGGGGACGGTGAGAGGGGACGGTGAGAGGGGACTGGGAGTGGGGACGGGGACAGGGGACGGGGAGAGGGGACGGGTAGTGGGGACGGTGAGTGGGGACGGGGAGAGGGGACGGGGAGAGGGGACGGGGAGTGGGGACGGGGAGTGGGGACGGGGAGTGGGGACGGTGAGAAGGGACGGTGAGAGGGGACGGAGAGAGGGGACGGAGAGAGGGGACGGAGAGAGGGGACGGAGAGAGGGGACGGTGAGTGGCTACGGTGAGTGGCTATGGTGAGTGGCTACGGTGAGTGGGGTCGGAGAGTGGGGATGGACGGTGAGTAGCTACGGGGAGTGGGGACGGAGAGTGGGGACGGGGAGTGGGGACGGGGAGTGGGGACGGGGAGTGGGGACGGGGAGTGGGGACGGGGAGTGGGGACGGGGAGTGGGGACGGGGAGTGGGGACGGTGAGAGGGGACCGAGAGTGGGGACGGCGAGTGGGGACGGCGAGTGGGGACGGCGAGTGGGGACTGAGAGTGGGGACTGAGAGTGGGGACGGTGAGTGGTTCCAGTGAGTGGGGACGGAGAGTGGGGACGGAGAGTGGGGACGGAGAGTGGGGACGGGGTGTGGGGACGGGGTGTGGGGACGGGGAGTGGGGACGGGGAGTGGGGACGGGGTGCGGGGACGGGGAGCGTGGACTGGGGAGCGGGGACGGGGAGAGGGGACGGTGAGAGGGGACGGTGAGAGAGGACGGGGAGAAGGGACGGGGAGAGGGGACGGGGAGAGGGGACGGGGAGAGGGGACGGGGAGAGGGGACGGGGAGAGGGGACGGGGAGAGGGGACGGTGAGAGGGGACGGGGAGTGGGGACGGGGAGTGGGGACGGGGAGAGGGGACGGGGCGTGGGGACGGGGCGTGGGGACTGGGAGTGGGGACGGGGAGAGGGGACGGGGAGTGGGGACGGGGAGTGGGGACGGGGAGTGTCGACGGGGAGTGTGGACGGGGAGAGGGGACGGGGAGTGGGGACGGGGAGTGGGGACGGTGAGTGGGGACGGTGAGTGGGGACGGGGAGTGGGGACGGGGAGTGGGGACGGGGAGTGGGGACGGGGAGTGGGGACGGGGAGTGGGGACGGGGAGTGGGGACGGGGAGTGGGGACGGGGAGTGGGGAGTCTGAGTGGGGACGGAGAGTGGGGACAGTGAGTGGGGACGGTGAGTGGTTCCAGTGAGTGGGGACGGAGAGTGGGGACGGAGAGTGGGGACGGGGAGTGGGGACGGGAAGTGAGGACGGGAAGTGAGGACGGGGTGTGGGGACGGGGAGTGGGGACGGGGAGTGGGGACGGGGAGTGGGGACGGGGAGTGGGGACGGGGAGTGGGGACGGGGGGTGGGGACGGGGAGAGGGGACGGGGAGTGGGGACGGGGAGTGGGGACGGGGAGTGGGGACGGGGAGTGGGGACGGGGAGTGGGGACGGGGAGTGGGGACGGGGAGTGGGGACGGGGAGTGGGGACGGGGAGTGGGGACGGGGAGTGGGGACGGGGAGTGGGGACGGGGATTGGGGACGGGGAGTGGGGACGGGGAGTGGGGACGGGGAGTGGGGACGGGGAGTGGGGACGGGGAGAGGGGACGGGGAGAGGGGACGGGGAGAGGGGACGGGGAGAGGGGACGGGGAGAGGGGACGGGGAGAGGGGACGGGGAGCGGGGACGGGGAGCGGGGACGGTGAGAGGGGACGGGGAGAGTGGACGGGGAGTGCGGACGGGGAGCGGGGACGGGGAAGGGGAGCGGGGACGGGGAGCGGGGACAGGGAGCGGGGACGGTGAGCGGGGACGGTGAGCGGGGACGGTGAGCGGGGACGGTGAGCGGGGACGGTGAGCGGGGACGGTGAGCGGGGACGGTGAGCGGGGACGGGGAGTGGTGACGGGGAGTGGGGATGGGGAGTGGGGACCATGAGAGGGGACGGAGTGTGGGGACGGTGAGTGGCGACGCTGAGTGGGGAGGTGAGTGGGGACGGTGAGTGGGGACGGTGAGTGGGGACGAGCAGTGGGGACCGGGAGTGGCTACATTGAGTGGGGACGGGGAGTGGGGACGGGGAGTGGGGACGGGGAGTGGGGACGGGGAGTGGGGACGGGGAGTGGGGACGGGGAGTGGGGACGGGGAGTGGGGAGTGGGGAGTGGGGACGTTAAGTGGGGACTGTGAGCGGGGACGGGGAGCGGGGACGGGGAGCGGGGACGGGGAGCGGGGACGGGGAGCGGGGACGGGGAGCGGGGACGGGGAGCGGGGACGGGGAGCGGGGAGCGGGGACGGGGAGCGGGGACGGGGAGCGGGGACGGGGAGCGGGGACGGGGAGCGGGGACGGGGAGCGGGGACGGGGAGCGGGGACGGGGAGCGGGGACGGGGAGCGGGGACGGGGAGCGGGGACGGGGAGCGGGGACCATGAGAGGGGACGGAGTGTGGGGACGGTGAGTGGGGACGGTGAGTGGGGACGGTGAGTGGGGACGGTGAGTGGGGACGGTGAGTGGGGACGGTGAGTGGGGACGAGCAGTGGGGACGAGCAGTGGGGACGAGCAGTGGGGACCAGCAGTGGGGACCAGCAGTGGGGAGCGGGAGTGGCTACATTGAGTGGGGACGGGGAGTGGGGACGGGGAGTGGGGACGGGGAGTGGGGACGGGGAGTGGGGACGGGGAGTGGGGACGGGGAGTGGGGACGGTGAGTGGGGACGGTGAGTGGGGACGGAGAGTGGGGACGGAGAGTGGGGACGGAGAGTGGGGACGGGGAGTGGGGACGGGGAGTGGGGACGGGGAGTGGGGACGGGGAGTGGGGACGGGGAGTGGGGACGGGGTGTGGGGACGGGGTGTGGGGACGGGGTGTGGGGACGGGGTGTGGGGACGGGGTGTGGGGACGGGGTGTGGGGACGGGGTGTGGGGACGGGGTGTGGGGACGGGGTGTGGGGACGGGGTGTGGGGACGGGGTGTGGGGACGGGGTGTGGGGACGGGGAGTGGGGACGGGGAGTGGGGACGGGGAGTGGGGACGGTGAGTGGGGACGGTGAGTGGGGACGGGGAGTGGGGACGGGGAGTGCGAACGGTGAGAGGGGACGGTGAGAGGGGACGGAGAGAGGGGACGGAGAGAGGGGACGGAGAGAGGGGACGGAGAGAGGGGACGGAGAGAGGGGACGGAGAGAGGGGACGGTGAGAGGGGACGGTGAGTGGCTACGGTGAGTGGCTACGGTGAGTGGCTACGGTGAGTGGCTACGGTGAGTGGGGTCGGAGAGTGGGGACGGACGGTGAGTAGCTACGGGGAGTGGGGACGGAGAGTGGGGACGGGGAGTGGGGACGGGGAGTGGGGACGGTGAGAGGGGACGGACAGTGGCTACGGTGAGTGGGGTCGGAGAGTGGGGACGGACGGTGAGTAGCTACGGGGAGTGGGGACGGAGAGTGGGGACGGGGAGTGGGGACGGTGAGAGGGGACCGAGAGTGTGGACGGAGAGAGGGGACGGTGAGTGGCTACGGTGAGTGGCTACGGTGAGTGGCTACGGTGAGTGGCTACGGTGAGTGGCTACGGTGAGTGGCTACGGTGAGTGGGGTCGGAGAGTGGGGACGGAGAGTGGGGACGGAGAGTGGGGACGGAGAGTGGGGACGGAGAGTGGGGACGGAGAGTGGGGACGGAGAGTGGGGACGGACGGTGAGTAGCTACGGGGAGTGGGGACGGAGAGTGGGGACGGGGAGCGGGGACGGGGAGCGGGAGCGGGGACGGGGAGCGGGGAGTGGGGAGTGGGGACGGTAAGTGGGGACGTGGAGCGGGGACGGGGAGCGGGGACGGGGAGCGGGGACGGTGAGAGGGGACGGGGAGTGGGGACGGGGAGAGGGGACGGGGAGCGGGGACGGGGAGCGGGGACGGGGAGCGGGGACGGGGAGCGGGGTCGGTGAGCGGGGACGGGGAGCGGGGACGGGGAGTGGGGACGGTGAGTGGGGACGGTGAGTGGGGACGGTGAGTGGGGACGAGCAGTGGGGACGAGCAGTGGGGACCGGGAGTGGCTACATTGAGTGGGGACGGGGAGTGGGGACGGGGAGTGGGGACGGGGAGTGGGGACGGGGAGTGGGGACGGGGAGTGGGGACGGGGAGTGGGGACGGGGAGTGGGGAGTGGGGACGATAAACGGGGACGATAAGTGGGGACGGTGAGTGGGGACGGTGAGCGGGGACGGGGAGCGGGTTCGGGGAGCGGGGACGGGGAGCGGGGACGGGGAGCGGGGACGGGGAGCGGGGACGGGGAGCGGGTTCGGGGAGCGGGGACGGGGAGAGGGGACGGGGAGCGGGGACGGGGAGCGGGGACGGTGAGAGGGGACGGTGAGAGGGGACGGGGAGCGGGGACGGTGAGAGGGGACGGGGATTGGGGACGGGGTGTGGGGACGGGGAGAGGGGACGGTGAGAGGGGACGGTGAGAGGGGACGGTGAGAGGGGACGGGGATTGGGGACGGGGAGTGGGGACGGGGACAGGGGACGGGGAGAGGGGACGGGTCATGGGGACGGTGAGTGGGGACGGGGAGAGGGGACGGGGAGAGGGGACGGGGAGAGGGGACGGGGAGAGGGGACGGGGAGAGGGGACGGGGAGAGGGGACGGGGAGAGGGGACGGGGAGAGGGGACGGGGAGTGGGAACGGTGAGAGGGGACGGAGAGAGGGGACGGAGAGAGGGGACGGTGAGTGGCTACGGTGAGTGGCTATGGTGAGTGGCTACGGTGAGTGGGGTCGGAGAGTGGGGACGGACGGTGAGTAGCTACGGGGAGTGGGGACGGAGAGTGGGGACGGGGAGTGGGGACGGTGAGTGGGGACGGAGAGTGGGGACGGAGAGTGGGGACGGTGAGTGGGGACGGTGAGTGGGGACGGTGAGTGGGGACGGTGAGTGGTTCCAGTGAGTGGGGACGGAGAGTGGGGACGGAGAGTGGGGACGGAGAGTGGGGACGGAGAGTGGGGACGGAGAGTGGGGACGGAGAGTGGGGACGGGGTGTGGGGACGGGGTGTGGGGACGGGGTGTGGGGACGGGGTGTGGGGACGGGGTGTGGGGACGGGGAGTGGGGACGGGGAGTGGGGACGGGGAGTGGGGACGGGGAGTGGGGACGGAGAGTGGGGACGGAGAGTGGGGACGGAGAGTGGGGACGGTGAGTGGGGACGGTGAGTGGGGACGGGGAGTGGGGACGGGGAGTGGGGACGGAGAGTGGGGACGGAGAGTGGGGACGGAGAGTGGGGACGGAGAGTGGGGACAGTGAGTGGGGACGGTGAGTGTTTCCAGTGAGCGGGGACGGGGAGCGGGGACAGGGAGCGGGGACGGTGAGCGGGGACGGTGAGCGGGGACGGTGAGCGGGGACGGTGAGCGGGGACGGTGAGCGGGGACGGGGAACGGGGACGGGGAGCGGGGACGGGGAGCGGGGACGGGGAGCGGGGACGGGGAGCGGGGACGGGGAGCGGGGACGGGGAGCGGGGACGGGGTGCGGGGACGGTGAGAGGGGACGGTGAGAGGGGACGGTGAGAGGGGACGGGGAGAGGGGACGGTGAGAGGGGACGGGGAGAGGGGACGGGGATTGGGGACGGGGAGTGGGGACGGGGAGAGGGGACGGGGAGAGGGGACGGGTAGTGGGGACGGTGAGTGGGGACGGTGAGTGGGGACGGGGAGAGGGGACGGGGAGAGGGGACGGGGAGAGGGGACGGGGAGAGGGGACGGGGAGTGGGGACGGGGAGTGGGAACGGTGAGAGGGGACGGTGAGAGGGGACGGTGAGACGGGACGGAGAGAGGGGACGGAGAGAGGGGACGGAGAGAGGGGACGGTGAGTGGCTACGGTGAGTGGCTACGGTGAGTGGCTACGGTGAGTGGCTACGGTGAGTGGGGTCGGAGAGTGGGGACGGACGGTGAGTAGCTACGGGGAGTGGGGACGGAGAGTGGGGACGGGGAGTGGGGACGGTGAGAGTGGACCGAGAGTGGGGACGGAGAGAGGGGACGGTGAGTGGCTACGGTGAGTGGCTACGGTGAGTGGGGTCGGAGAGTGGGGACGGACGGTGAGTAGCTACGGGGAGTGGGGACGGGGAGCGGGGACGGGGAGCGGGGACGGGGAGCGGGGACGGGAAGCGGGGAGTGGGGAGTGGGGACGGTAAGCGGGGACGGGGAGCGGGGACGGGGAGCGGGGACGGGGAGCGGGGACGGTGAGAGGGGATGGGGAGAGGGGACGGGGAGAGGGGACGAGGAGCGGGGACGGGGTGCGGGGACGGGGAGCGGGGACGGGGAGCGGGGACGGGGAGCGGGGACGGTGAGCGGGGACGGGGAGCGGGGACGGGGAGTGGGGACCATGAGAGGGGACGGAGTGTGGGGACGGTGAGTGGGGACGGTGAGTGGGGACGGTGAGTGGGGACGAGCAGTGGGGACGAGCAGTGGGGACCGGGAGTGGCTACATTGAGTGGGGACGGGGAGTGGGGACGGGGAGTGGGGACGGGGAGTGGGGACGGGGAGTGGGGACGGGGATTGGGGACGGGGAGTGGGGACGGGGAGTGGGGACGGGGAGTGGGGACGGGGAGTGGGGACGGGGAGTGGGGACGGGGAGTGGGGACGGGGAGTGGGGACGGGGAGTGGGGACGGGGAGTGGGGACGGGGAGTGGGGAGTGGGGACGATAAACGGGGACGATAAGTGGGGACGGTGAGCGGGGACGGTGAGCGGGGACGGGGAGCGGGGGCGGGGAGCGGGGACGGGGAGCGGGGACGGGGAGCGGGGACGGGGAGCGGGGACGGTGAGAGGGGACGGTGAGAGGGGACGGGGAGCGGGGACGGTGAGAGGGGACGGGGATTGGGGAAGGGGTGTGGGGACGGGGTGTGGGGACGGGGTGTGGGGACGGGGTGTGGGGACGGGGTGTGGGGACGGGGTGTGGGGACGGGGTGTGGGGACGGGGTGTGGGGACGGGGTGTGGGGACGGGGAGAGGGGACGGGGAGAGGGGACGGGGAGAGGGGACGGGGAGAGGGGACGGTGAGTGTGGACGGTGAGAGGGGACGGTGAGAGGGGACGGGGATTGGGGACCGGGTGTGGGGACGGGGACAGGGGACGGGGAGAGGGGACGGGTAGTGGGGACGGTGAGTGGGGACGGGGAGAGGGGACGGGGAGAGGGGACGGGGAGTGGGGACGGGGAGTGGGGACGGGGAGTGGGGACGGTGAGAGGGGACGGAGAGAGGGGACGGAGAGAGGGGACGGAGAGAGGGGACGGTGAGTGGCTACGGTGAGTGGCTATGGTGAGTGGGGTCGGAGAGTGGGGACGGACGGTGAGTAGCTACGGGGAGTGGGGACGGAGAGTGGGGACGGGGAGTGGGGACGGGGAGTGGGGACGGGGAGTGGGGACGGGGAGTGGGGACGGACGGTGAGTAGCTACGGGGAGTGGGGACGGAGAGTGGGGACGGGGAGTGGGGACGGGGAGTGGGGACGGGGAGTGGGGACGGGGAGTGGGGACGGGGAGTGGGGACGGTGAGAGGGGACCGAGAGTGGGGACGGCGAGTGGGGACGGAGAGTGGGGACGGTGAGTGGGGACGGTGAGTGGTTCCAGTGAGTGGGGACGGGGTGTGGGGACGGGGTGTGGGGACGGGGTGTGGGGACGGGGTGTGGGGACGGGGAGTGGGGACGGGGAGTGGGGACGGGGAGTGGGGACGGGTTGCGGGGACGGGGAGCGGGGACGGGGAGTGGGGAGTGGGGAGCGGGGACGGGGAGAGGGGACGGTGTGAGGGGACGGTGAGAGAGGACGGGGAGAAGGGACGGGGAGAGGGGACGGGGAGAGGGGACGGGGAGAGGGGACGGGGAGAGGGGACGGGGAGAGGGGACGGGGAGAAGGGACGGTGAGAGGGGACGGGGAGTGGGGACGGGGAGAGGGGACGGGGCGTGGGGACGGGGCGTGGGGACTGGGAGTGGGGACGGGGAGAGGGGACGGGGAGAGTGGACGGGGAGAGGGGACGGGGAGAGGGGACGGGGAGAGGGGACGGGGAGTGGGGACGGGGAGTGGGGACGGGGAGTGGGGACGGGGAGTGGGGACGGGGAGTGGGGACGGGGAGTGGGGACAGGGAGTGTCGACGGGGAGTGTGGACGGGGAGAGGGGACGGGGAGTGGGGACGGGGAGTGGGGACGGGGAGTGGGGACGGGGAGTGGGGACGGGGAGTGGGGACGGGGAGTGGGGAGTCTTAGTGGGGACGGAGAGTGGGGACAGTGAGTGGGGACGGTGAGTGGTTCCAGTGAGTGGGGACGGAGAGTGGGGACGGAGAGTGGGGACGGAGAGTGGGGACGGGAAGTGAGGACGGGGTGTGGGGACGGGGAGTGGGGACGGGGAGTGGGGACGGGGAGTGGGGACGGGGAGTGGGGACGGGGAGTGGGGACGGGGAGTGGGGACGGGGAGTGGGGACGGGGAGTGGGGACGGGGAGTGGGGACGGGGAGTGGGGACGGGGAGTGGGGACGGGGGGTGGGGACGGGGGGTGGGGACGGGGAGAGGGGACGGGGAGTGGGGACGGGGAGTGGGGACGGGGAGTGGGGACGGGGAGTGGGGACGGGGAGTGGGGACGGGGATTGGGGACGGGGAGTGGGGACGGGGAGTGGGGACGGGGAGTGGGGACGGGGAGTGGGGACGGGGAGAGGGGACGGGGAGAGGGGACGGGGAGAGGGGACGGGGAGAGGGGACGGGGAGAGGGGACGGGGAGTGGGGACGGGGAGAGGGGACGGGGAGTGGGGACGGGGAGCGGGGACGGTGAGAGGGGACGGGGAGAGGGGACGGGGAGTGCGGACGGGGAGCGGGGACGGGGACGGGGAGCGGGCACGGGGAGCGGGGACAGGGAGCGGGGACGGTGAGCGGGGACGGTGAGCGGGGACGGTGAGCGGGGACGGTGAGCGGGGACGGTGAGCGGGGACGGTGAGCGGGGACGGGGAGTGGGGATGGGGAGTGGGGACCATGAGAGGGGACGGAGTGTGGGGACGGTGAGTGGCGACGCTGAGTGGGGAGGTGAGTGGGGACGGTGAGTGGGGACGAGCAGTGGGGACCGGGAGTGGCTACATTGAGTGGGGACGGGGAGTGGGGACGGGGAGTGGGGACGGGGAGTGGGGACGGGGAGTGGGGACGGGGAGTGGGGACGGGGAGTGGGGACGGGGAGTGGGGACGGGGAGTGGGGACGGGGAGTGGGGACGGGGAGTGGGGACGGGGAGTGGGGACGGGGAGTGGGGACGGGGAGTGGGGACGGGGAGTGGGGACGGGGAGTGGGGACGGGGAGTGGGGACGGGGAGTGGGGACGGGGAGTGGGGACGGGGAGTGGGGACGGGGAGTGGGGTGTCTGAGTGGGGACGGAGAGTGGGGACAGTGAGTGGGGACGGTGAGTGGGGACGGAGAGTGGGGACGGAGAGTGGGGACGGAGAGTGGGGACGGAGAGTGGGGACGGAGAGTGGGGACGGGAAGTGAGGACGGGGTGTGGGGACGGGGAGTGGGGACGGGGAGTGGGGACGGGGAGTGGGGACGGGGAGTGGGGACGGGGAGTGGGGACGGGGAGTGGGGACGGGGAGTGGGGACGGGGGGTGGGGACGGGGGGTGGGGACGGGGAGTGGGGACGGGGAGTGGGGACGGGGAGTGGGGACGGGGAGTGGGGACGGGGAGTGGGGACGGGGATTGGGGACGGGGAGTGGGGACGGGGAGTGGGGACGGGGAGTGGGGACGGGGAGTGGGGACGGGGAGAGGGGACGGGGAGAGGGGACGGGGAGAGGGGACGGGGAGAGGGGACGGGGAGAGGGGACGGGGAGTGGGGACGGGGACGGGGAGCGGGGACGGGGACGGGGAGCGGGGACGGGGAGCGGGGACAGGGAGCGGGGACGGTGAGCGGGGACGGTGAGCGGGGACGGTGAGCGGGGACGGTGAGCGGGGACGGTGAGCGGGGACGGTGAGCGGGGACGGGGAGTGGTGACGGGGGGTGGGGATGGGGAGTGGGGACCATGAGAGGGGACGGAGTGTGGGGACGGTGAGTGGCGACGCTGAGTGGGGAGGTGAGTGGGGACGGTGAGTGGGGACGAGCAGTGGGGACCGGGAGTGGCTACATTGAGTGGGGACGGGGAGTGGGGACGGGGAGTGGGGACGGGGAGTGGGGACGGGGAGTGGGGACGGGGAGTGGGGACGGGGAGTGGGGACGGGGAGTGGGGACGGGGAGTGGGGACGGGGAGTGGGGACGGGGAGTGGGGACGGGGAGTGGGGACGGGGAGTGGGGACGGGGAGTGGGGACGGGGAGTGGGGACGGGGAGTGGGGACGGGGAGTGGGGACGGGGAGTGGGGACGGGGAGTGGGGACGGGGAGTGGGGACGGGGAGTGGGGACGGGGAGTGGGGACGGGGAGTGGGGACGGGGAGTGGGGACGGGGAGTGGGGTGTCTGAGTGGGGACGGAGAGTGGGGACAGTGAGTGGGGACGGTGAGTGGTTCCAGTGAGTGGGGACGGAGAGTGGGGACGGAGAGTGGGGACGGGAAGTGAGGACGGGGTGTGGGGACGGGGAGTGGGGACGGGGAGTGGGGACGGGGAGTGGGGACGGGGAGTGGGGACGGGGAGTGGGGACGGGGAGTGGGGACGGGGGGTGGGGACGGGGAGAGGGGACGGGGAGTGGGGACGGGGAGTGGGGACGGGGAGTGGGGACGGGGAGTGGGGACGGGGAGTGGGGACGGGGATTGGGGACGGGGAGTGGGGACGGGGAGTGGGGACGGGGAGTGGGGACGGGGAGTGGGGACGGGGAGTGGGGACGGGGAGAGGGGACGGGGAGAGGGGACGGGGAGAGGGGACGGGGAGAGGGGACGGGGAGAGGGGACGGGGAGTGGGGACGGGGAGCGGGGACGGTGAGAGGGGACGGGGAGAGGGGACGGGGAGTGCGGACGGGGAGCGGGGACGGGGAAGGGGAGCGGGGACGGGGAGCGGGGACAGGGAGCGGGGACGGTGAGCGGGGACGGTGAGCGGGGACGGTGAGCGGGGACGGTGAGCGGGGACGGTGAGCGGGGACGGTGAGCGGGGACGGTGAGCGGGGACGGTGAGCGGGGACGGGGAGTGGTGACGGGGAGTGGGGATGGGGAGTGGGGACCATGAGAGGGGACGGAGTGTGGGGACGGTGAGTGGCGACGCTGAGTGGGGAGGTGAGTGGGGACGGTGAGTGGGGACGAGCAGTGGGGACCGGGAGTGGCTACATTGAGTGGGGACGGGGAGTGGGGACGGGGAGTGGGGACGGGGAGTGGGGACGGGGAGTGGGGACGGGGAGTGGGGACGGGGAGTGGGGACGGGGAGTGGGGACGGGGAGTGGGGACGGGGAGTGGGGACGGGGAGTGGGGACGGGGAGTGGGGAGTCTGAGTGGGGACGGAGAGTGGGGACAGTGAGTGGGGACGGTGAGTGGTTCCAGTGAGTGGGGACGGAGAGTGGGGACGGAGAGTGGGGACGGAGAGTGGGGACGGAGAGTCGGGACGGGAAGTGAGGACGGGGTGTGGGGACGGGAAGTGAGGACGGGGTGTGGGGACGGGGAGTGGGGACGGGGAGTGGGGACGGGGAGTTGGGACGGGGAGTGGGGACGGGGAGTGGGGACGGGGAGTGGGGACAGGGAGTGGGGACGGTGAGTGGGGACGGTGAGTGGGGACGGTGAGTGGCGACGGTGAGTGGCGACGGGGAGTGGGGACGGGGAGTGGGGACGGGGAGTGGGGACGGGGAGTGGGGACGGGGAGTGGGGACGGGGAGTGGGGACGGGGAGTGGGGACGGGGAGTGGGGACGGGGAGTGGGGACGGGGAGTGGGGACGGGGAGTGGGGACGGGGAGTGGGGAGTCTGAGTGGGGACGGAGAGTGGGGACAATGAGTGGGGACGGTGAGTGGTTCCAGTGAGTGGGGACGGAGAGTGGGGACGGAGAGTGGGGACGGAGAGTGGGGACGGAGAGTGGGGACGGGAAGTGAGGACGGGGTGTGGGGACGGGGAGTGGGGACGGGGAGTGGGGACGGGGAGTGGGGACGGGGAGTGGGGACGGGGAGTGGGGACGGGGGGGTGGGGACGGGGAGAGGGGACGGGGAGTGGGGACGGGGAGTGGGGACGGGGAGTGGGGACGGGGAGTGGGGACGGGGAGTGGGGACGGGGATTGGGGACGGGGAGTGGGGACGGGGAGTGGGGACGGGGAGTGGGGACGGGGAGAGGGGACGGGGAGAGGGGACGGGGAGTGGGGACGGGGAGTGGGGACGGGGAGCGGGGACGGTGAGAGGGGACGGGGAGAGGGGACGGGGAGTGCGGACGGGGAGTGCGGACGGGGAGCGGGGACGGGGAAGGGGAGCGGGGACGGGGAGCGGGGACAGGGAGCAGGGACGGTGAGCGGGGACGGTGAGCGGGGACGGTGAGCGGGGACGGTGAGCGGGGACGGTGAGCGGGGACGGGGATTGGTGACGGGGAGTGGGGATGGGGAGTGGGGACCATGAGAGGGGACGGAGTGTGGGGACGGTGAGTGGCGACGCTGAGTGGGGAGGTGAGTGGGGACGGTGAGTGGGGACGGTGAGTGGGGACGAGCAGTGGGGACCGGGAGTGGCTACATTGAGTGGGGACGGGGAGTGGGGACGGGGAGTGGGGACGGGGAGTGGGGACGGGGAGTGGGGACGGGGAGTGGGGACGGGGAGTGGGGAGTGGGGAGTGGGGAGTGGGGACGGTAAGTGGGGACTGTGAGCGGGGACGGGGAGCGGGGACGGGGAGCGGGGACGGGGAGCGGGGACGGGGAGCGGGGACGGGGAGCGGGGACGGGGAGCGGGGACGGGGAGCGGGGAGCAGGGACGGGGAGCGGGGACGGGGAGCGGGGACGGGGAGCGGGGACGGGGAGCGGGGACGGGGAGCGGGGACCATGAGAGGGGACGGAGTGTGGGGACGGTGAGTGGGGACGGTGAGTGGGGACGGTGAGTGGGGACGGTGAGTGGGGACTGTGAGTGGGGACGGTGAGTGGGGACGGTGAGTGGGGACGGTGAGTGGGGACGGTGAGTGGGGACGAGCAGTGGGGACCAGCAGTGGGGACCAGCAGTGGGGACCAGCAGTGGGGAGCGGGAGTGGCTACATTGAGTGGGGACGGGGAGTGGGGACGGGGAGTGGGGACGGGGAGTGGGGACGGGGAGTGGGGACGGGGAGTGGGGACGGGGAGTGGGGACGGGGAGTGGGGACGGGGAGTGGGGACGGGGAGTGGGGACGGGGAGTGGGGACGGGGAGTGGGGACGGGGAGTGGGGACGGGGAGTGGGGACGGTGAGAGGGGACGGTGAGAGGGGACGGAGAGTGGGGACGGAGAGTGGGGACGGAGAGTGGGGACGGAGAGTGGGGACGGAGAGTGGGGACGGAGAGTGGGGACGGAGAGTGGGGACGGTGAGTGGGGACGGTGAGTGGGGACGGTGAGTGGGGACGGAGAGTGGGGACGGAGAGTGGGGACGGAGAGTGGGGACGGAGAGTGGGGACGGAGAGTGGGGACGGGGAGTGAGGACGGGGTGTGGGGACGGGGAGTGAGGACGGTGTGTGGGGACGGGGTGTGGGGACGGGGTGTGGGGACGGGGAGTGGGGACGGGGAGTGGGGACGGGGAGTGGGGACGGGGAGTGGGGACGGGGAGTGGGGACGGGGAGTGGTTCCAGTGAGTGGGGACGGAGAGTGGGGACGGAGAGTGGGGACGGAGAGTGGGGACGGAGAGTGGGGACGGAGAGTGGGGACGGAGAGTGGGGACGGGAAGTGAGGACGGGGTGTGGGGACGGGGAGTGGGGACGGGGAGTGGGGACGGGGAGTGGGGACGGGGAGTGGGGACGGGGAGTGGGGACGGGGAGTGGGGACGGGGAGTGGGGACGGGGAGTGGGGACGGGGAGAGGGGACGGGGAGAGGGGACGGGGAGTGGGGACGGGGAGTGGGGACGGGGAGTGGGGACGGGGAGTGGGGACGGGGAGTGGGGACGGGGAGTGGGGACGGGGATTGGGGACGGGGAGTGGGGACGGGGAGTGGGGACGGGGAGTGGGGACGGGGAGTGGGGACGGGGAGTGGGGACGGGGAGAGGGGACGGGGAGAGGGGACGGGGAGAGGGGACGGGGAGAGGGGACGGGGAGAGGGGACGGGGAGAGGGGACGGGGAGTGGGGACGGTGAGAGGGGACGGGGAGAGTGGACGGGGAGTGCGGACGGGGAGCGGGGACGGGGAAGGGGAGCGGGGACGGGGAAGGGGAGCGGGGACGGGGAGCGGGGACAGGGAGCGGGGACGGTGAGCGGGGACGGTGAGCGGGGACGGTGAGCGGGGACGGTGAGCGGGGACGGTGAGCGGGGACGGTGAGCGGGGACGGTGAGCGGGGACGGTGAGCGGGGACGGGGAGTGGTGACGGGGAGTGGGGATGGGGAGTGGGGACCATGAGAGGGGACGGAGTGTGGGGACGGTGAGTGGCGACGCTGAGTGGGGAGGTGAGTGGGGACGGTGAGTAGGGACGGTGAGTGGGGACGGTGAGTGGGGACGAGCAGTGGGGACCGGGAGTGGCTACATTGAGTGGGGACGGGGAGTGGGGACGGGGAGTGGGGACGGGGAGTGGGGACGGGGAGTGGGGACGGGGAGTGGGGACGGGGAGTGGGGACGGGGAGTGGGGACGGGGAGTGGGGACGGGGAGTGGGGACGGGGAGTGGGGACGGGGAGTGGGGACGGGGAGTGGGGACGGGGAGTGGGGAGTCTGAGTGGGGACGGAGAGTGGGGACAGTGAGTGGGGACGGTGAGTGGGGACGGTGAGTGGTTCCAGTGAGTGGGGACGGAGAGTGGGGACGGAGAGTGGGGACGGAGAGTGGGGATGGGAAGTGAGGACGGGAAGTGAGGACGGGGTGTGGGGACGGGGAGTGGGGACGGGGAGTGGGGACGGGGAGTGGGGACGGGGAGTGGGGACGGGGAGTGGGGACGGTGAGTGGGGACGGTGAGTGGGGACGGGGAGTGGGGACGGGGAGTGGGGACGGGGAGTGGGGACGGGGAGTGGGGACGGGGAGTGGGGACGGGGAGTGGGGACGGGGAGTGGGGAGTCTGAGTGGGGACGGAGAGTGGGGACAATGAGTGGGGACGGTGAGTGGTTCCAGTGAGTGGGGACGGAGAGTGGGGACGGAGAGTGGGGACGGAGAGTGGGGACGGGAAGTGAGGACGGGGTGTGGGGACGGGGAGTGGGGACGGGGAGTGGGGACGGGGAGTGGGGACGGGGAGTGGGGACGGGGAGTGGGGACGGGGAGTGGGGACGGGGAGTGGGGACGGGGAGTGGGGACGGGGAGTGGGGACGGGGGGTGGGGACGGGGAGAGGGGACGGGGAGTGGGGACGGGGAGTGGGGACGGGGAGTGGGGACGGGGAGTGGGGACGGGGAGTGGGGACGGGGAGTGGGGACGGGGATTGGGGACGGGGATTGGGGACGGGGAGTGGGGACGGGGAGTGGGGACGGGGAGTGGGGACGGGGAGAGGGGACGGGGAGTGGGGACGGGGAGAGGGGACGGGGAGAGGGGACGGGGAGACGGGACGGGGAGAGGGGACGGGGAGAGGGGACGGGGAGTGGGGACGGGGAGCGGGGACGGTGAGAGGGGACGGGGAGAGGGGACGGGGAGTGCGGACGGGGAGCGGGGACGGGGAAGGGGAGCGGGGACGGGGAGCGGGGACGGGGAGCGGGGACGGTGAGCGGGGACGGTGAGCGGGGACGGTGAGCGGGGACGGTGAGCGGGGACGGTGAGCGGGGACGGTGAGCGGGGACGGTGAGCGGGGACGGTGAGCGGGGACGGGGAGTGGTGACGGGGAGTGGGGATGGGGAGTGGGGACCATGAGAGGGGACGGAGTGTGGGGACGGTGAGTGGCGACGCTGAGTGGGGAGGTGAGTGGGGACGGTGAGTGGGGACGGTGAGTGGGGACGAGCAGTGGGGACCGGGAGTGGCTACATTGAGTGGGGACGGGGAGTGGGGACGGGGAGTGGGGACGGGGAGTGGGGACGGGGAGTGGGGACGGGGAGTGGGGACGGGGAGTGGGGACGGGGAGTGGGGACGGGGAGTGGGGACGGGGAGCGGGGACGGTGAGCGGGGACGGTGAGCGGGGACGGGGAGTGGGGACGGGGAGTGGGGACGGGGAGTGGGGACGGGGAGTGGGGACGAGCAGTGGGGACCGGGAGTGGCTACATTGAGTGGGGACGGGGAGTGGGGACGGGGAGTGGGGACGGGGAGTGGGGACGGGGAGTGGGGACGGGGAGTGGGGACGGGGAGTGGGGACGGGGAGTGGGGACGGGGAGTGGGGACGGGGAGTGGGGACGGGGAGTGGGGACGGGGAGTGGGGAGTGGGGAGTGGGGACGGTAAGTGGGGACTGTGAGCGGGGACTGGGAGCGGGGACGGGGAGCGGGGACGGGGAGCGGGGACGGGGAGCGGGGACGGGGAGCGGGGACGGGGAGCGGGGACGGGGAGCGGGGAGCGGGGACGGGGAGCGGGGACGGGGAGCGGGGACGGGGAGCGGGGACGGGGAGCGGGGACGGGGAGCGGGGACGGGGAGCGGGGACGGGGAGCGGGGACGGGGAGCGGGGACGGGGAGCGGGGACGGGGAGCGGGGACGGGGAGCGGGGACCATGAGAGGGGACGGTGAGTGGGGACGGTGAGTGGGGACGGTGAGTGGGGACGGTGAGTGGGGACGGTGAGTGGGGACGGTGAGTGGGGACGGTGAGTGGGGACGGTGAGTGGGGACGGTGAGTGGGGACGAGCAGTGGGGACGAGCAGTGGGGACGAGCAGTGGGGACGAGCAGTGGGGAGCGGGAGTGGCTACATTGAGTGGGGACGGGGAGTGGGGACGGGGAGTGGGGACGGGGAGTGGGGACGGGGAGTGGGGACGGGGAGTGGGGACGGGGAGTGGGGACGGGGAGTGGGGACGGGGAGTGGGGACGGGGAGTGGGGACGGGGAGTGGGGACGGGGAGTGGGGACGGGGAGTGGGGACGGGGAGTGGGGACGGGGAGTGGGGACGGGGAGTGGGGACGGGGAGTGGGGACGGGGAGTGGGGACGGGGAGTGGGGACGGGGAGTGGGGACGGGGAGTGGGGACGGGGAGTGGGGTGTCTGAGTGGGGACGGAGAGTGGGGACAGTGAGTGGGGACGGTGAGTGGTTCCAGTGAGTGGGGACGGAGAGTGGGGACGGAGAGTGGGGACGGAGAGTGGGGACGGAGAGTGGGGACGGAGAGTGGGGACGGAGAGTGGGGACGGGAAGTGAGGACGGGGTGTGGGGACGGGGAGTGGGGACGGGGAGTGGGGACGGGGAGTGGGGACGGGGAGTGGGGACGGGGAGTGGGGACGGGGGGTGGGGACGGGGGGTGGGGACGGGGAGAGGGGACGGGGAGTGGGGACGGGGAGTGGGGACGGGGAGTGGGGACGGGGAGTGGGGACGGGGAGTGGGGACGGGGAGTGGGGACGGGGATTGGGGACGGGGAGTGGGGACGGGGAGTGGGGACGGGGAGTGGGGACGGGGAGTGGGGACGGGGAGAGGGGACGGGGAGAGGGGACGGGGAGAGGGGACGGGGAGAGGGGACGGGGAGAGGGGACGGGGAGAGGGGACGGGGAGTGGGGACGGGGACGGGGAGCGGGGACGGGGACGGGGAGCGGGGACGGGGAGCGGGGACAGGGAGCGGGGACAGGGAGCGGGGACGGTGAGCGGGGACGGTGAGCGGGGACGGTGAGCGGGGACGGTGAGCGGGGACGGTGAGCGGGGACGGGGAGTGGTGACGGGGAGTGGGGATGGGGAGTGGGGACCATGAGAGGGGACGGAGTGTGGGGACGGTGAGTGGCGACGCTGAGTGGGGAGGTGAGTGGGGACGGTGAGTGGGGACGAGCAGTGGGGACCGGGAGTGGCTACATTGAGTGGGGACGGGGAGTGGGGACGGGGAGTGGGGACGGGGAGTGGGGACGGGGAGTGGGGACGGGGAGTGGGGACGGGGAGCGGGGACGGGGAGCGGGGACGGGGAGCGGGGACAGGGAGCGGGGACGGTGAGCGGGGACGGTGAGCGGGGACGGTGAGCGGGGACGGTGAGCGGGGACGGTGAGCGGGGACGGGGAGTGGTGACGGGGAGTGGGGATGGGGAGTGGGGACCATGAGAGGGGACGGAGTGTGGGGACGGTGAGTGGCGACGCTGAGTGGGGAGGTGAGTGGGGACGGTGAGTGGGGACGGTGAGTGGGGACGAGCAGTGGGGACCGGGAGTGGCTACATTGAGTGGGGACGGGGAGTGGGGACGGGGAGTGGGGACGGGGAGTGGGGACGGGGAGTGGGGACGGGGAGTGGGGACGGGGAGTGGGGACGGGGAGTGGGGACGGGGAGTGGGGACGGGGAGTGGGGACGGGGAGTGGGGACGGGGAGTGGGGAGTGGGGAGTGGGGACGGTAAGTGGGGACTGTGAGCGGGGACTGGGAGCGGGGACGGGGAGCGGGGACGGGGAGCGGGGACGGGGAGCGGGGACGGGGAGCGGGGACGGGGAGCGGGGACGGGGAGCGGGGACGGGGAGCGGGGACGGGGAGCGGGGACGGGGAGCGGGGACGGGGAGCGGGGACGGGGAGCGGGGACGGGGAGCGGGGACGGGAAGCGGGGACGGGGAGCGGGGACGGGGAGCGGGGACGGGGAGCGGGGACCGTGAGAGGGGACGGTGAGTGGGGACGGTGAGTGGGGACGGTGAGTGGGGACGGTGAGTGGGGACGGTGAGTGGGGACGGTGAGTGGGGACGGTGAGTGGGGACGGTGAGTGGGGACGGTGAGTGGGGACGGTGAGTGGGGACGGTGAGTGGGGACGAGCAGTGGGGACGAGCAGTGGGGACCAGCAGTGGGGAGCGGGAGTGGCTACATTGAGTGGGGACGGGGAGTGGGGACGGGGAGTGGGGACGGGGAGTGGGGACGGGGAGTGGGGACGGGGAGTGGGGACGGGGAGTGGGGACGGGGAGTGGGGACGGGGAGTGGGGACGGGGAGTGGGGACGGGGAGTGGGGACGGGGGAGTGGGGACGGGGAGTGGGGACGGGGAGTGGGGACGGGGAGTGGGGACGGGGAGTGGGGTGTCTGAGTGGGGACGGAGAGTGGGGACAGTGAGTGGGGACGGTGAGTGGTTCCAGTGAGTGGGGACGGAGAGTGGGGACGGAGAGTGGGGACGGAGAGTGGGGACGGAGAGTGGGGACGGAGAGTGGGGACGGAGAGTGGGGACGGGAAGTGAGGACGGGGTGTGGGGACGGGGAGTGGGGACGGGGAGTGGGGACGGGGAGTGGGGACGGGGAGTGGGGACGGGGAGTGGGGACGGGGAGTGGGGACGGGGAGTGGGGACGGGGAGTGGGGACGGGGGGTGGGGACGGGGAGAGGGGACGGGGAGTGGGGACGGGGAGTGGGGACGGGGAGTGGGGACGGGGAGTGGGGACGGGGAGTGGGGACGGGGATTGGGGACGGGGAGTGGGGACGGGGAGTGGGGACGGGGAGTGGGGACGGGGAGTGGGGACGGGGAGAGGGGACGGGGAGAGGGGACGGGGAGAGGGGACGGGGAGAGGGGACGGGGAGAGGGGACGGGGAGAGGGGACGGGGAGTGGGGACGGGGACGGGGAGCGGGGACGGGGACGGGGAGCGGGGACGGGGAGCGGGGACAGGGAGCGGGGACAGGGAGCGGGGACGGTGAGCGGGGACGGTGAGCGGGGACGGTGAGCGGGGACGGTGAGCGGGGACGGTGAGCGGGGACGGTGAGCGGGGACGGGGAGTGGTGACGGGGAGTGGGGGACCATGAGAGGGGACGGAGTGTGGGGACGGTGAGTGGCGACGCTGAGTGGGGAGGTGAGTGGGGACGGTGAGTGGGGACGAGCAGTGGGGACCGGGAGTGGCTACATTGAGTGGGGACGGGGAGTGGGGACGGGGAGTGGGGACGGGGAGTGGGGACGGGGAGTGGGGACGGGGAGTGGGGACGGGGAGTGGGGACGGGGAGTGGGGACGGGGAGTGGGGACGGGGAGTGGGGACGGGGAGTGGGGACGGGGAGTGGGGACGGGGAGTGGGGACGGGGAGTGGGGACGGGGAGTGGGGACGGGGAGTGGGGACGGGGAGTGGGGTGTCTGAGTGGGGACGGAGAGTGGGGACAGTGAGTGGGGACGGTGAGTGGTTCCAGTGAGTGGGGACGGAGAGTGGGGACGGAGAGTGGGGACGGAGAGTGGGGACGGGAAGTGAGGACGGGGTGTGGGGACGGGGAGTGGGGACGGGGAGTGGGGACGGGGAGTGGGGACGGGGAGTGGGGACGGGGAGTGGGGACGGGGAGTGGGGACGGGGAGTGGGGACGGGGGGTGGGGACGGGGGGTGGGGACGGGGGGTGGGGACGGGGAGAGGGGACGGGGAGTGGGGACGGGGAGTGGGGACGGGGAGTGGGGACGGGGAGTGGGGACGGGGAGTGGGGACGGGGATTGGGGACGGGGAGTGGGGACGGGGAGTGGGGACGGGGAGTGGGGACGGGGAGTGGGGACGGGGAGTGGGGACGGGGAGAGGGGACGGGGAGAGGGGACGGGGAGAGGGGACGGGGAGAGGGGACGGGGAGAGGGGACGGGGAGTGGGGACGGGGAGCGGGGACGGTGAGAGGGGACGGGGAGAGGGGACGGGGAGTGCGGACGGGGAGCGGGGACGGGGAAGGGGAGCGGGGACGGGGAGCGGGGACAGGGAGCGGGGACGGTGAGCGGGGACGGTGAGCAGGGACGGTGAGCGGGGACGGTGAGCGGGGACGGTGAGCGGGGACGGTGAGCGGGGACGGGGAGTGGTGACGGGGAGTGGGGATGGGGAGTGGGGACCATGAGAGGGGACGGAGTGTGGGGACGGTGAGTGGCGACGCTGAGTGGGGAGGTGAGTGGGGACGGTGAGTGGGGACGGTGAGTGGGGACGGTGAGTGGGGACGAGCAGTGGGGACCGGGAGTGGCTACATTGAGTGGGGACGGGGAGTGGGGACGGGGAGTGGGGACGGGGAGTGGGGACGGGGAGTGGGGACGGGGAGTGGGGACGGGGAGTGGGGACGGGGAGTGGGGACGGGGAGTGGGGACGGGGCGTGGGGAGTCTGAGTGGGGACGGAGAGTGGGGACAGTGAGTGGGGACGGTGAGTGGTTCCAGTGAGTGGGGACGGAGAGTGGGGACGGAGAGTGGGGACGGAGAGTCGGGACGGGAAGTGAGGACGGGGTGTGGGGACGGGAAGTGAGGACGGGGTGTGGGGACGGGGAGTGGGGACGGGGAGTGGGGACGGGGAGTTGGGACGGGGAGTGGGGACGGGGAGTGGGGACGGGGAGTGGGGACAGGGAGTGGGGACGGTGAGTGGGGACGGTGAGTGGGGACGGTGAGTGGCGACGGTGAGTGGCGACGGGGAGTGGGGACGGGGAGTGGGGACGGGGAGTGGGGACGGGGAGTGGGGACGGGGAGTGGGGACGGGGAGTGGGGACGGGGAGTGGGGACGGGGAGTGGGGACGGGGAGTGGGGACGGGGAGTGGGGACGGGGAGTGGGGACGGGGAGTGGGGACGGGGAGTGGGGACGGGGAGTGGGGAGTCTGAGTGGGGACGGAGAGTGGGGACAATGAGTGGGGACGGTGAGTGGTTCCAGTGAGTGGGGACGGAGAGTGGGGACGGAGAGTGGGGACGGAGAGTGGGGACGGGAAGTGAGGACGGGGTGTGGGGACGGGGAGTGGGGACGGGGAGTGGGGACGGGGAGTGGGGACGGGGAGTGGGGACGGGGAGTGGGGACGGGGAGTGGGGACGGGGAGTGGGGACGGGGAGTGGGGACGGGGGGGTGGGGACGGGGAGAGGGGACGGGGAGTGGGGACGGGGAGTGGGGACGGGGAGTGGGGACGGGGAGTGGGGACGGGGAGTGGGGACGGGGATTGGGGACGGGGAGTGGGGACGGGGAGTGGGGACGGGGAGTGGGGACGGGGAGTGGGGACGGGGAGAGGGGACGGGGAGAGGGGACGGGGAGTGGGGACGGGGAGTGGGGACGGGGAGCGGGGACGGTGAGAGGGGACGGGGAGAGGGGACGGGGAGTGCGGACGGGGAGTGCGGACGGGGAGCGGGGACGGGGAAGGGGAGCGGGGACGGGGAGCGGGGACAGGGAGCGGGGACGGTGAGCGGGGACGGTGAGCGGGGACGGTGAGCGGGGACGGTGAGCGGGGACGGTGAGCGGGGACGGTGAGCGGGGACGGTGAGCGGGGACGGGGATTGGTGACGGGGAGTGGGGATGGGGAGTGGGGACCATGAGAGGGGACGGAGTGTGGGGACGGTGAGTGGCGACGCTGAGTGGGGAGGTGAGTGGGGACGGTGAGTGGGGACGGTGAGTGGGGACGGTGAGTGGGGACGAGCAGTGGGGACCGGGAGTGGCTACATTGAGTGGGGGACGGGGAGTGGGGACGGGGAGTGGGGACGGGGAGTGGGGACGGGGAGTGGGGACGGGGAGTGGGGACGGGGAGTGGGGACGGGGAGTGGGGACGGGGAGTGGGGAGTGGGGAGTGGGGAGTGGGGACGGTAAGTGGGGACTGTGAGCGGGGACTGGGAGCGGGGACGGGGAGCGGGGACGGGGAGCGGGGACGGGGAGCGGGGACGGGGAGCGGGGGACGGGGAGCGGGGACGGGGAGCGGGGAGCAGGGACGGGGAGCGGGGACGGGGAGCGGGGACGGGAAGCGGGGACGGGGAGCGGGGACGGGGAGCGGGGACGGGGAGCGGGGACCATGAGAGGGGACGGAGTGTGGGGACGGTGAGTGGGGACGGTGAGTGGGGACGGTGAGTGGGGACGGTGAGTGGGGACTGTGAGTGGGGACGGTGAGTGGGGACGGTGAGTGGGGACGGTGAGTGGGGACGGTGAGTGGGGACGGTGAGTGGGGACGGTGAGTGGGGACGAGCAGTGGGGACGAGCAGTGGGGACCAGCAGTGGGGACCAGCAGTGGGGAGCGGGAGTGGCTACATTGAGTGGGGACGGGGAGTGGGGACGGGGAGTGGGGACGGGGAGTGGGGACGGGGAGTGGGGACGGGGAGTGGGGACGGGGAGTGGGGACGGGGAGTGGGGACGGGGAGTGGGGACGGGGAGTGGGGACGGGGAGTGGGGACGGGGAGTGGGGACGGGGAGTGGGGAGTGGGGAGTGGGGAGTGGGGAGTGGGGACGGTAAGTGGGGACTGTGAGCGGGGACTGGGAGCGGGGACGGGGAGCGGGGACGGGGAGCGGGGACGGGGAGCGGGGACGGGGAGCGGGGACGGGGAGCGGGGACGGGGAGCGGGGAGCAGGGACGGGGAGCGGGGACGGGGAGCGGGGACGGGGAGCGGGGACGGGGAGCGGGGACGGGGAGCGGGGACCATGAGAGGGGACGGAGTGTGGGGACGGTGAGTGGGGACGGTGAGTGGGGACGGTGAGTGGGGACGGTGAGTGGGGACTGTGAGTGGGGACGGTGAGTGGGGACGGTGAGTGGGGACGGTGAGTGGGGACGGTGAGTGGGGACGGTGAGTGGGGACGAGCAGTGGGGACGAGCAGTGGGGACCAGCAGTGGGGACCAGCAGTGGGGAGCGGGAGTGGCTACATTGAGTGGGGACGGGGAGTGGGGACGGGGAGTGGGGACGGGGAGTGGGGACGGGGAAGGGGAGCGGGGACGGGGAGCGGGGACAGGGAGCGGGGACGGTGAGCGGGGACGGTGAGCGGGGACGGTGAGCGGGGACGGTGAGCGGGGACGGTGAGCGGGGACGGTGAGCGGGGACGGTGAGCGGGGACGGTGAGCGGGGACGGGGATTGGTGACGGGGAGTGGGGATGGGGAGTGGGGACCATGAGAGGGGACGGAGTGTGGGGACGGTGAGTGGCGACGCTGAGTGGGGAGGTGAGTGGGGACGGTGAGTGGGGACGGTGAGTGGGGACGGTGAGTGGGGACGAGCAGTGGGGACCGGGAGTGGCTACATTGAGTGGGGACGGGGAGTGGGGACGGGGAGTGGGGACGGGGAGTGGGGACGGGGAGTGGGGACGGGGAGTGGGGACGGGGAGTGGGGACGGGGAGTGGGGAGTGGGGAGTGGGGAGTGGGGGAGTGGGGACGGTAAGTGGGGACTGTGAGCGGGGACTGGGAGCGGGGACGGGGAGCGGGGACGGGGAGCGGGGACGGGGAGCGGGGACGGGGAGCGGGGACGGGGAGCGGGGACGGGGAGCGGGGACGGGGAGCGGGGAGCAGGGACGGGGAGCGGGGACGGGGAGCGGGGACGGGGAGCGGGGACGGGGAGCGGGGACGGGGAGCGGGGACCATGAGAGGGGACGGAGTGTGGGGACGGTGAGTGGGGACGGTGAGTGGGGACGGTGAGTGGGGACGGTGAGTGGGGACTGTGAGTGGGGACTGTGAGTGGGGACGGTGAGTGGGGACGGTGAGTGGGGACGGTGAGTGGGGACGGTGAGTGGGGACGGTGAGTGGGGACGAGCAGTGGGGACGAGCAGTGGGGACCAGCAGTGGGGACCAGCAGTGGGGAGCGGGAGTGGCTACATTGAGTGGGGACGGGGAGTGGGGACGGGGAGTGGGGACGGGGAGTGGGGACGGGGAGTGGGGACGGGGAGTGGGGACGGGGAGTGGGGACGGGGAGTGGGGACGGGGAGTGGGGACGGGGAGTGGGGACGGGGAGTGGGGACGGTGAGAGGGGACGGAGAGTGGGGACGGAGAGTGGGGACGGAGAGTGGGGACGGAGAGTGGGGACGGGGAGTGAGGACGGGGTGTGGGGACGGGGAGTGAGGACGGTGTGTGGGGACGGGGTGTGGGGACGGGGTGTGGGGACGGGGAGTGGGGACGGGGAGTGGGGACGGGGAGTGGGGACGGGGAGTGGGGACGGGGAGTGGGGACGGGGAGTGGGGACGGGGAGTGGGGACGGGGAGTGGGGACGGGGAGTGGGGACGGGGAGTGGGGACGGGGAGTGGGGAGTCTGAGTGGGGACGGAGAGTGGGGACAGTGAGTGGGGACGGTGAGTGGGGACGGTGAGTGGTTCCAGTGAGTGGGGACGGAGAGTGGGGACGGAGAGTGGGGACGGAGAGTGGGGACGGGAAGTGAGGACGGGAAGTGAGGACGGGAAGTGAGGACGGGGTGTGGGGACGGGGAGTGGGGACGGGGAGTGGGGACGGGGAGTGGGGACGGGGAGTGGGGACGGGGAGTGGGGACGGGGAGTGGGGACG
Organism: Heterodontus francisci; assembly: GCF_036365525.1. NCBI lineage: Eukaryota > Metazoa > Chordata > Chondrichthyes > Heterodontiformes > Heterodontidae > Heterodontus > Heterodontus francisci. The sequence continues at coordinate 95,459 of NW_027140115.1, forward strand.
GGGAGTGGGGACGGTGAGTGGGGACGGTGAGTGGGGACGGGGAGTGGGGACGGGGAGTGGGGACGGGGAGTGGGGACGGGGAGTGGGGACGGGGAGTGGGGACGGGGAGTGGGGACGGGGAGTGGGGAGTCTGAGTGGGGACGGAGAGTGGGGACGGAGAGTGGGGACAATGAGTGGGGACGGTGAGTGGTTCCAGTGAGTGGGGACGGAGAGTGGGGACGGAGAGTGGGGACGGAGAGTGGGGACGGGAAGTGAGGACGGGGTGTGGGGACGGGGAGTGGGGACGGGGAGTGGGGACGGGGAGTGGGGACGGGGAGTGGGGACGGGGAGTGGGGACGGGGAGTGGGGACGGGGAGTGGGGACGGGGAGTGGGGACGGGGGGTGGGGACGGGGAGAGGGGACGGGGAGTGGGGACGGGGAGTGGGGACGGGGAGTGGGGACGGGGAGTGGGGACGGGGAGTGGGGACGGGGATTGGGGACGGGGATTGGGGACGGGGATTGGGGACGGGGAGTGGGGACGGGGAGTGGGGACGGGGAGAGGGGACGGGGAGTGGGGACGGGGAGAGGGGACGGGGAGAGGGGACGGGGAGACGGGACGGGGAGAGGGGACGGGGAGAGGGGACGGGGAGAGGGGACGGGGAGCGGGGACGGGGAGCGGGGACGGGGAGAGGGGACGGGGAGAGGGGACGGGGAGTGCGGACGGGGAGCGGGGACGGGGAAGGGGAGCGGGGACGGGGAGCGGGGACAGGGAGCGGGGACGGTGAGCGGGGACGGTGAGCGGGGACGGTGAGCGGGGACGGTGAGCGGAGACGGTGAGCGGGGACGGTGAGCGGGGGACGGTGAGCGGGGACGGTGAGCGGGGACGGGGAGTGGTGACGGGGAGTGGGGATGGGGAGTGGGGACCATGAGAGGGGACGGAGTGTGGGGACGGTGAGTGGCGACGCTGAGTGGGGAGGTGAGTGGGGACGGTGAGTGGGGACGGTGAGTGGGGACGAGCAGTGGGGACCGGGAGTGGCTACATTGAGTGGGGACGGGGAGTGGGGACGGGGAGTGGGGACGGGGAGTGGGGACGGGGAGTGGGGACGGGGAGTGGGGACGGGGAGTGGGGACGGGGAGTGGGGACGGGGAGTGGGGACGGGGAGTGGGGACGGGGAGTGGGGACGGGGAGTGGGGACGGGGAGTGGGGACGGGGAGTGGGGACGGGGAGTGGGGACGGGGAGTGGGGACGGGGAGTGGGGAGTGGGGAGTGGGGACGGTAAGTGGGGACTGTGAGCGGGGACTGGGAGCGGGGACGGGGAGCGGGGACGGGGAGCGGGGACGGGGAGCGGGGACGGGGAGCGGGGACGGGGAGCGGGGACGGGGAGCGGGGACGGGGAGCGGGGAGCGGGGACGGGGAGCGGGGACGGGGAGCGGGGACGGGGAGCGGGGACGGGGAGCGGGGACGGGGAGCGGGGACGGGGAGCGGGGACGGGGAGCGGGGACGGGGAGCGGGGACGGGGAGCGGGGACCATGAGAGGGGACGGTGAGTGGGGACGGTGAGTGGGGACGGTGAGTGGGGACGGTGAGTGGGGACGGTGAGTGGGGACGGTGAGTGGGGACGGTGAGTGGGGACGGTGAGTGGGGACGGTGAGTGGGGACGAGCAGTGGGGACGAGCAGTGGGGACCAGCAGTGGGGAGCGGGAGTGGCTACATTGAGTGGGGACGGGGAGTGGGGACGGGGAGTGGGGACGGGGAGTGGGGACGGGGAGTGGGGACGGGGAGTGGGGACGGGGAGTGGGGACGGGGAGTGGGGACGGGGAGTGGGGACGGGGAGTGGGGACGGGGAGTGGGGACGGGGAGTGGGGACGGAGAGTGGGGACGGAGAGTGGGGACGGAGAGTGGGGACGGAGAGTGGGGACGGAGAGTGGGGACGGAGAGTGGGGACGGTGAGTGGGGACGGTGAGTGGGGACGGTGAGTGGGGACGGTGAGTGGGGACGGAGAGTGGGGACGGAGAGTGGGGACGGAGAGTGGGGACGGAGAGTGGGGACGGAGAGTGGGGACGGAGAGTGGGGACGGAGAGTGGGGACGGGGAGTGAGGACGGGGTGTGGGGACGGGGTGTGGGGACGGGGTGTGGGGACGGGGTGTGGGGACGGGGTGTGGGGACGGGGTGTGGGGACGGGGAGTGGGGACGGGGAGTGGGGACGGTGAGTGGTTCCAGTGAGTGGGGACGGGGTGTGGGGATGGGGAGTGGGGACGGGGAGTGCGGAGTGGGGAGCGGGGACGGGGAGCGGGGACGGGGAGAGGGGACGGTGAGAGGGGACGGTGAGAGGGGACGGTGAGAGGGGACGGTGAGAGGGGACGGTGAGAGGGGACGGGGAGTGTGGACTGTGAGAGGGGACTGTGAGAGGGGACGGGGAGAGGGGACGGGGAGAGGGGACGGTGAGAGGGGACGGTGAGAGGGGACGGTGAGAGGGGACGGGGAGTGGGGACGGGGAGTGGGGACGGGGAGTGGGGACGGGGAGTGGGGACGGGGAGTGGGGACGGTGAGAGGGGACGGAGAGTGGGGACGGAGAGTGGGGACGGAGAGTGGGGACGGAGAGTGGGGACGGAGAGTGGGGACGGAGAGTGGGGACGGTGAGTGGGGACGGTGTGTGGGGACGGAGAGTGGGGACGGAGAGTGGGGACGGAGAGTGGGGACGGAGAGTGGGGACGGAGAGTGGGGACGGAGAGTGGGGACGGAGAGTGGGGACGGGGAGTGAGGACGGGGTGTGGGGACGGGGTGTGGGGACGGGGTGTGGGGACGGGGTGTGGGGACGGGGTGTGGGGACGGGGTGTGGGGACGGGGTGTGGGGACGGGGAGTGGGGACGGGGAGTGGGGACGGGGAGTGGGGACGGGGAGTGGGGACGGGGAGTGGGGACGGGGAGTGGGGACGGGGAGTGGGGACGGGGAGTGGGGACGGTGAGTGGTTCCAGTGAGTGGGGACGGGGAGTGGGGACGGGGATTGGGGACGGGGAGTGGGGACGGGGAGTGGGGACGGGGAGTGGGGACGGGGAGTGGGGACGGGGAGTGGGGACGGGGAGTGGGGACGGGGAGAGGGGACGGGGAGAGGGGACGGGGAGAGGGGACGGGGAGAGGGGACGGGGAGAGGGGACGGGGAGAGGGGACGGGGAGTGGGGACGGTGAGAGGGGACGGGGAGAGGGGACGGGGAGTGCGGACGGGGAGCGGGGACGGGGAAGGGGAGCGGGGACGGGGAAGGGGAGCGGGGACGGGGAGCGGGGACAGGGAGCGGGGACGGTGAGCGGGGACGGTGAGCGGGGACGGTGAGCGGGGACGGTGAGCGGGGACGGTGAGCGGGGACGGTGAGCGGGGACGGTGAGCGGGGACGGTGAGCGGGGACGGTGAGCGGGGACGGGGAGTGGTGACGGGGAGTGGGGATGGGGAGTGGGGACCATGAGAGGGGACGGAGTGTGGGGACGGTGAGTGGCGACGCTGAGTGGGGAGGTGAGTGGGGACGGTGAGTGGGGACGGTAGGTGGGGACGAGCAGTGGGGACCGGGAGTGGCTACATTGAGTGGGGACGGGGAGTGGGGACGGGGAGTGGGGACGGGGAGTGGGGACGGGGAGTGGGGACGGGGAGTGGGGACGGGGAGTGGGGACGGGGAGTGGGGACGGGGAGTGGGGACGGGGAGTGGGGACGGGGAGTGGGGACGGGGAGTGGGGACGGGGAGTGGGGACGGGGAGTGGGGAGTCTGAGTGGGGACGGAGAGTGGGGACAGTGAGTGGGGACGGTGAGTGGGGACGGTGAGTGGTTCCAGTGAGTGGGGACGGAGAGTGGGGACGGAGAGTGGGAGGTTCCAGTGAGTGGGGACGGAGAGTGGGGACGGAGAGTGGGGACGGAGAGTGGGGACGGAGAGTGGGGACGGGAAGTGAGGACGGGAAGTGGGGACGGGAAGTGGGGACGGGGTGTGGGGACGGGGAGTGGGGACGGGGAGTGGGGACGGGGAGTGGGGACGGGGAAGTGGGGACGGTGAGTGGGGACGGTGAGTGGGGACGGTGAGTGGGGACGGGGAGTGGGGACGGGGAGTGGGGACGGGGAGTGGGGACGGGGAGTGGGGACGGGGAGTGGGGACGGGGAGTGGGGACGGGGAGTGGGGACGGGGAGTGGGGAGTCTGAGTGGGGACGGAGAGTGGGGACAATGAGTGGGGACTGTGAGTGGTTCCAGTGAGTGGGGACGGAGAGTGGGGACGGAGAGTGGGGACGGAGAGTGGGGACGGGAAGTGAGGACGGGGTGTGGGGACGTGGAGTGGGGACGGGGAGTGGGGACGGGGAGTGGGGACGGGGAGTGGGGACGGGGTAGTGGGGATGGGGAGTGGGGACGGGGAGTGGGGACGGGGAGTGGGAGTGGGGACGGGGGGTGGGGACGGGGGGTGGGGACGGGGAGAGGGGACGGGGAGAGGGGACGGGGAGTGGGGACGGGGAGCGGGGACGGTGAGAGGGGACGGGGAGAGGGGACGGGGAAGTGCGGACGGGGGAGCGGGGACGGGGAAGGGGAGCGGGGACGGGGAGCGGGGACAGGGAGCGGGGACGGTGAGCGGGGACGGTGAGCTGGGGACGGTGAGCGGGGACGGTGAGCGGGGACGGTGAGCGGGGACGGTGAGCGGGGACGGGGAGTGGTGACGGGGAGTGGGGATGGGGAGTGGGGACCATGAGAGGGGACGGAGTGTGGGGACGGTGAGTGGCGACGCTGAGTGGGGAGGTGAGTGGGGAGGTGAGTGGGGACGGTGAGTGGGGACGGTGAGTGGGGACGGTGAGTGGGGACGAGCAGTGGGGACCGGGGAGTGGCTACATTGAGTGGGGACGGGGAGTGGGGACGGGGAGTGGGGACGGGGAGTGGGGACGGGGAGTGGGGACGGGGAGTGGGGACGGGAGTGGGACGGGGAGTGGGGACGGGGAGTGGGGACGGGGAGTGGGGACGGGGAGTGGGGACGGGGAGTGGGGACGGGGAGTGGGGACGGGGAGTGGGGACGGGGAGTGGGACGGGAGTGGGGGACGGGGAGTGGGGACGGGGAGTGGGAGTGGGGAGTGGGGACGGTAAGTGGGGACTGTGAGCGGGGACTGGGAGCTGGGGACGGGGGAGCGGGGACGGGGAGCGGGGACGGGGAGCGGGGACGGGGAGCGGGGACGGGGAGCGGGGACGGGGAGCGGGGACGGGGAGCGGGGAGCGGGGACGGGGAGCGGGGACGGGGAGCGGGGACGGGGAGCGGGGACGGGGAGCGGGGACGGGGAGCGGGGACGGGGAGCGGGGACGGGAGCGGGGACGGGGAGCGGGGACCATGAGAGGGGACGGTGAGTGGGGACGGTGAGTGGGGACGGTGAGTGGGGACGGTGAGTGGGGACTGTGAGTGGGGACGGTGAGTGGGGACGGTGAGTGGGGACGGTGAGTGGGGACGGTGAAGTGGGGACGGTGAGTGGGGACGGTGAGTGGGGACGAGCAGTGGGGACGAGCAGTGGGGACCAGCAGTGGGGAGCGGGAGTGGCTACATTGAGTGGGGACGGGGAGTGGGGACGGGGAGTGGGGACGGGGAGTGGGGACGGGGAGTGGGGACGGGGAGTGGGGACGGGGAGTGGGGACGGGGAGTGGGGACGGGAGTGGGGACGGGGAGTGGGGACGGGGAGTGGGGACGGGGAGAGGGGACGGAGAGTGGGGACGGAGAGTGGGGACGGAGAGTGGGGACGGAGAGTGGGGACGGAGAGTGGGGACGGTGAGTGGGGACGGTGAGTGGGGGACGGTGAGTGGGGACGGTGAGTGGGGACGGAGAGTGGGGACGGAGAGTGGGGACGGAGAGTGGGGACGGAGAGTGGGGACGGAGAGTGGGGACGGAGAGTGGGGACGGAGAGTGGGGACGGAGAGTGGGGACGGAGAGTGGGGACGGGGAGTGAGGACGGGGTGTGGGGACGGGGTGTGGGGGACGGGGTGTGGGGACGGGGTGTGGGGACGGGGAGTGGGGACGGGGAGTGGGGACGGTGAGTGGTTCCAGTGAGTGGGGACGGGGAGTGGGAACGGGGTGTGGGGATGGGGAGTGGGGACGGGGAGTGCGGAGTGGGGAGCGGGGACGGGGAGCGGGGACGGGAGAGGGGACGGTGAGAGGGGACGGTGAGAGGGGACGGGGAGTGTGGACTGTGAGAGGGGACTGGGAGAGAGGGGACGGGGAGAGGGGACGGGGAGAGGGGACGGTGAGAGGGGGACGGTGAGAGGGGACGGTGAGAGGGGACGGGGAGTGGGGACGGGGAGTGGGGACGGTGAGAGGGGACGAAGAGTGGGGACGGAGAGTGGGGACGGAGAGTGGGGACGGAGAGTGGGGACGGAGAGTGGGGACGGAGAGTGGGACGGTGAGTTTGGACGGTGAGTGGGGACGGAGAGTGGGGACGGAGAGTGGGGACGGAGAGTGGGGACGGAGAGTGGGGACGGAGAGTGGGGACGGAGAGTGGGGACGGGGAGTGGGGACGGGGAGTGAGGACGGGGTGTGGGGACGGGGTGTGGGGACGGGGTGGGGACGGGGTGTGGGGGACGGGGTGTGGGGACGGGGTGTGGGGACGGGGTGTGGGGACGGGGTTGTGGGGACGGGGTGTGGGGACGGGGTGTGGGGACGGGGAGTGGGACGGGGAGTGGGGACGGGGAGTGGGGACGGGGAGTGGGGACGGTGAGTGGTTCCAGTGAGTGGGGACGGGGAGTGGGAACGGGGTGTGGGGACGGGGAGTGGGGACGGGGAGTGCGGAGTGGGGAGCGGGGACGGGGAGCGGGGACGGGGAGAGGGGACGGTGAGAGGGGACGGTGAGAGGGGACGGTGAGAGGGGACGGTGAGAGGGGACGGGGAGTGTGGACTGTGAGAGGGGACTGTGAGAGGGGACTGTGAGAGGGGACGGGGAGAGGGACGGGGAGAGGGGACGGTGAGAGGGGACGGGGAGTGGGGACGGGGAGAAGGGGCGGGGAGAGGGGGCGAGGAGTGGGGACGGGGAGTGGGGACGCGGAGTGGGGACGGGGAGTGGGGACGGGGAGTGGGACGGGGAGAGGGGGACCGGGAGAGGGGACGGGGAGAGGGGACGGGGAGAGGGGACGGGGAGAGGGGACGGGGAGAGGGGATGGGGAGAGAGGGGACCGGGAGAGGGGACGGGGAGAGGGGACGGGGAGAGGGACGGGGAGAGGGGACGGGGAGAGGGGACGGGGAGTGGGGACGGTGAGAGAGGACGGGGAGTGGGGGCGGGGAGAGGGGGCGGGGTGTTGGTACGGGGAGTGGGGACGGGGAGTGGGGACGGGGAGCGGGACGGGGAGAGGGGACCGGGAGCGGGGACGGGGAGCGGGGTGTTGGTGTGGTGGAAGGGAGTGGGGTAGGGGAGTGGTTTAGGGGAGTGGTTTAGGGGAGTGGGGTAGGGGTGTGGGGTAGGGGTGTGGGGTAGGGGTGTGGGGTAGAGGTGTGGGGTTGGGGTGTGGGGTAGGGGAGTGGGTAGGGGAGTGGGTAGGGGAGTGGGAAAGGGGAGTGGGATAGGGGAGTGGGATAGGGGAGTGGGGGAGGGGCGTGGGGGAGGGGCGTGGGGGAGGGGCGTGGGGGAGGGGCGTGGGGGAGGGGCGTGGGGGAGGGGCGTGGGGGAGGGGCGTGGGGGAGGGGCGTGGGGGAGGGGCGTGGGGGAGGGGCGTGGGGGAGGGGCGTGGGGGAGGGGTGGGGTGAGGGGAGTTGGGAGGGGTGTTGGGGAGGGTGTTGGGGAGGGGTGTTGGGGAGGGGTGTTGGGGAGGGGTGTTGGGGAGGGGTGTTGGGGAGGGGTGTTGGGGAGGGGTGTTGGGGAGGGGTGTTGGGGAGGGGTGTTGGGGAGGGGAGTTGGGGAGGGGAGTTGGGGAGGGGAGTTGGGTGTTGGAGTGGTGGAAGGGAGTGGGGTAGGGGAATGGTGTAGGGGAGTGGGGTAGGGGTGTGGGTTTGGGGTGTGGGGTAGGGGAGTGGGGTAGGGGAGTGGGGTAGGGGAGTGGGTTAGGGAGTGGGTTTAGGGGAGTGGGTTTAGGGGAGTGGGTTTAGGGGAGTGGGTTTAGGGGAGTGGGTTTAGGGGAGTGCGGTAGGGGAGTGGGGGATTGGATTGAGGTACGGCAGTGGGGAAGGGGAGTGGGGTGGTGGAGGGCAGTGATGAGGTGGAATGAAGGGGAGTGGCCTAGGGAGTGGGGGAGGGCAGTGCCGTAGGGGAGTTGGGGAGGGCAGTGCCGTAGGGGAGTTGGGGAGGGGAGGGCAGTGAGGAGGAGAAGGGGTGTAGGGGAGGTGAGTGGGGGAGGGAAGTGAGTTAGGGGAGTGGGGTAGGGGAGTGGGATGTAGAGTAGGATAGCGGTGTGGAGTCGGGGTGCGCAGTGAGGATGTGGA
>NW_027140116.1:0-35000 GCF_036365525.1 Heterodontus francisci
TGAGAGGGAGGGAGAGAGACAGCGAGAGAGAGCAGAGCGAGAGACTGCAAGAGAGACGGCGAGAGGGGGAGACAGAAAGAGAGAGGAGGAGACAGAGAGGGAGAGGGAGGGAGAGGGGGAGACAGAGAGGGAGAGGGGGAGACAGAGAGGGAGAGGGGGAGACAGAGAGGGAGAGAGAGAGAGAGGGAGAGAGAGAGAGAGAGAGAGAGAGAGGGAGGGAGGAGAGAGAGAGGGAGGGAGAGAGAGAGAGAGAGAGAGAGAGGGAGAGAGATAGGGGGAGAGAGAGGGGGAGAGTGAGGGGGAGACAGAAAGAGAGAGGGTGAGACAGAGAGGGAGAGAGGGGGAGACAGAGAGAGAGAGATGGGGGAGACAGAGAGAGAGAGAGAGGGGGAGACAGAGAGAGAGAGAGGGGGAGACAGAGAGAGGGGGAGACAGAGAGAGAGAGAGGGGGAGACAGAGAGAGAGAGAGGGGGGAGACAGAGAGAGAGAGGGGGGAGACAGAGAGAGAGAGAGGGGGAGACAGAGAGAGGGGGGGGAGAAAGAGAGAGGGGGGGAGAAAGAGAGATGGGGGGAGAAAGAGAGAGAGGGGGAGAAAGAGAGAGAGGGGGAGAGAGAGAGAGAGAGAGAGAGGGAGGGAGGGAGAGAGTGAGAGAGAGAGGGAGAGAGAGAGAGAGAGGGAGGGAGAGAGAGAGAGAGGGAGAGAGAAATGGAGTGACAGGGAGGGAAGGACAGATGGAGGGATAGAGAGAGAGAGACAGAGATAGAAGGAGAGAGATAGAGTGATGGGTGGGGTGTGGGAAGACAGATGGAGGGACAGGGAGAGAGGCAGAGATGGAACGAGTGAGAGGGAGTTATAGGGAGGGAAACACAGATGGAAAGACAGAGAGAAAGACAGAGAGAGCACAGAGATGGAGTGACAGGGAGGGAAGGACAGATGGAGGGACAGAGAGAGAGAGCGATAGAAGGAGAGAGAGGGAGTGACCGAGAGGGAAAGACAGATGGAGGGACAGAGAGAGAGATAGAGAGAGAGGCAGAGACAGAGAGAGAAGGAGAGAGAGGGAGAGACAGAAAGGGAAAGACAGATGGAGGGACAGAGAGAGAAGGAGAGAGAGGGAGAGACAGAGAGAGAGGCAGAGACAGGGAGAGAAGGAGAGAGAGGGAGAGACAGAAAGGGAAAGACAGATGGAGAGACAGAGAGAGAGACACACACAGATAGAAGGAGAGAGAGGGAGAGACAGAGAGGAAAAGGCAGATGGAGGGGCAGGGAGAGAGACAGAGAGAATGGCAGAGACAGAGATAGAAGGAGAGAGAGGGAGTGTCAGGAGGAGTGGGAGAGGGAGATAGAGGGGCAGAGGGAGATGGAGGGTGGAGAGGGAGAGAGAGGGGGGAGAGGGAGAGAGAGGGGGAGTGGGAGAGAGAGCGGGAGAGGGAGAGAGTGAGATAGAGGGCTTGAGACACATCAATGGGGAGAGTGCGATAGAGGGGGAAGGATGGGATAGAGTGGGGAGAGGGAGATAGAGTGGGGAGAGGGAGATAGAGGGGGAGAGGGAGAGAGAGCGGGAGAGGGAGAGAGAGCGGGAGAGGGAGAGAGGGAGATAGAGGGGGAGAGACAGATAGAGGGGACGAGTGAGCTAGAGGGGAAGAGTGAGACAGAGGAGGTGTGTGAGATAGAGGGGGTGTGTGAGATAGATGGGGTGTGTGTGATAGAGGGGGTGTGTGAGATAGAGGGGGAGAGGGAGATAGAGGGGCAGAGGGAGATAGAGGGGGAGAGGGAGATAGAGGGGGAGAGGGAGATAGAGGGATGAGAGCGAGATAGAGGGAGAGAGTGAGATAGAGGGGGAGAGTGAGATAGAGGGGAAGTGTGAGATCGAGGGGATGTGTGAAATAGAGTGCGAGAGGGAGATAGAGGGGGAGATGGAGATAGAGGGTGGAGAGGGAGATAGAGTGGGTGAGGGAGAGAGAGTGGGAGAGTGAGATAGAGGGGGATTGGGAGATAGCAGGGGAGAGGGAGATAGAGGGTGGCGAGGGAGATGGAGGGGGATTGGGAGATAGAGGGGGAGAGGGAGATAGAGGGGGGTGAGGGAGATAGAGGGGGGTGAGGGAGATAGAGGGGGTTGAGGGAGAGAGAGGGGGAGAGGGAGATAGAGGGAGAGCGGGAGATAGAGGGGGAGAGGGAGATAGAGGGTGGAGACGGAGATAGAGGGGGAGAGATGGATGGGATAGAGGGTGGTGAACCTTTGGAATTCTCTACCGCAGAAGGCAGTGGAGGCCAAGTCATTAAATATATTCATGGAGGAGAGAGATATATTTCTAAATGTCAAAGGGATCAAGGGATATGGGGAGAAAGTGGGAACAGGGTACTGAATTAGACCATCGGTCATGATCTTTATTGAATGACGGAGCAGGCCCAAAGGGCCGAATGGCCTGCTCCTGATCCTATTTTCTATGTTCCGATGAGAGAGGCGGATTGAGAGAGGGAGAGAGAAGGAGAAACAGAGAGAGAAGGAGAGATAGAGATGGAGCGAGGTGACCCTGATATTCTCTCTCCCTCACACACACACACACACACACACACACACACACACATCCATGAAGGGACACACAGACACACACACACAGACACACAGACACACACACACAGACACACACACACAGACACACAGACACACACACACACACACACACATCCATGAAGGGACACACAGACACACACACACAGACACACACACACAGACACACACACACACACACAGACAGATTTTACAATCCACACTGATGTCAGTAAAAATGACCAACAGAACCTCAGTAACAATCCCCAGTGTCTGCCCAGTCCTGAGAGAGACAGAGAGAGAGATAGGGCAGTGACAGAGAAAGACAGTGATAGAGGGAGGACAAAACAGCTTGTAGGAGAAACTTTACATTTCTTTGTGTTCCACAGATTTTATTAAAAGTTGAAAGGGACTGGACACTGGAAAAGCTGTCAACACACAACAACAACACTGAGAGACTTTAGATGTGAGGGAAGGGGAGACACACTTTAAAATCCACACTGATGTCAGTAAAAATCCCCAAACACAACCTCAGTAACAATCCCCATTATCTGCCCAGTCCTGTATTGTGGGTTTTCTTCTTTGGCCTCCTTATCTCGAGAGACAATGGGTAAGTGCCTGGAGGTGGTCAGTGGTTTGTGGAGCAGCGCCTGGAGTGGCTATAAAGGCCAATTCTACAGTGACAAGCTCTTCCACAGGTGCTGCAGAGAAATGAGATTGTCGGGGCTGTTACACAGTTGGCTCTTCCCTTGCGCCTCTGTCTTTTTTGTGGGTTTAGTGTGAGGGTTTGAGGGGGGAGGGTTGGATCAGTGTTTGATATTTTGAAACTGCAGGGAAAGAATTAAAGGTTTAAAATGAACTAAGAGATGGCTGGAAGCATTGCTGTCCTGGGATTAACATATCAATGGACTGGAAAAGTCAGGAAGGTCCTGTCCTGGGATTAACATATCAATGGACTGGAAAAGTCAGGAAGATCCTGTCCTGGGATTAACATATCAATGGACAGGGCCCCTCCCCCGCCCCCGAGGCAGGACATTGAGAGACAGCCCAACATGTCAGAGGCTCAAGGGGTGGAGTTTGCAAACAGCTCACTCAGGATATAAACTGGGTTTGAAGATCTCAGTTCCAATCACAAAACCCACCTTTCACTCTCTCTCTAGAGAGAGTGGACACATTCCCCAGTCTGATTCAGTGTGTGTGTCTGTGTATCTGTGTGTGTGCTCTCTCTGTCTCAATCTGCTTTATAACTGTGATTTGATTGTATTTGAATATTGCTGATTGTCTGTGTAACTGAGAGAGGAAACCCTGGGCTCTTGCTGTGCTATTTTGTTTAAAAATATCCTCACTTTGTATTTTAATCCAATTTTTTTCTCCTTCTTTCCCCTGAGGAATTTTCATTCTGAAAACTGCACCGTGAAGGTGAAAAGAGGGAAAGTTTGGGACGAGGAATCCTTGGACAGGAGCTTCCTCCAGAGGGGATGGACTGAGGCCTTGTCCACAGGCTGCACCCAAAGGGCCCACGTGAGTTGTGTCTGTTTATTAGCCTGAGGTTTAATTTCCTCTCTGGGGCCCTGGGTTAACCATTTCATGTTGGATTGGGGCTCCTGGTGTTTTATACAGATTGAAAGCCTGGGGTTAAAGGAGCAGCCCCAGGAGGGAGTCCCATTTGCCCCTTGCTCCTTCCAGCCCTGTCTGTGAGGTTTGCTGGTGTTTTGGTCAATGCGAGGAAGCTGACAGTGAAATAAGATGCACGGTGCCCATTTTAATTCATTTTACTGTAGTTCTGAGCTTTCTCTCTGTCTCCACATTCTTTCCCTGTGTCTCTATCTCCCCCCCATGCTTTCTCTTCTCTGTCTCGGTTTCACACTCACCTTCTCCAATTAAACCTTTAATAAATAAAAAAACATGCCACACACGGCAATGTGATTTGTCGTTATTTGAAATTGTGAGACAGAATCAGCAGCTTGTTCCCAGTTTAAAGAGGGAGTTTCACCCTTTCTGGGGACTGAAATCTGCCTAATATCACATTGCAGCTTGTGGGATCTTGCTGTGCATCTCGTGCCCTTAAGCATTTCCTGCACAACAATGAGGACACTTTAAAATTCAGCTTCCTGAGGGTGTAGTATGGATTTCTCTGTTTACTCTCCATCTTCCTCTGCTTTTCTCTCCCCCGCACTTTCTCTATTTTAACCATTAATCAATAGGTGCCACAATGTGTGCACAGCAAGATCCCACAGGCAGCAATGTGATAATATGCAGATAATGTGTTTTCAGTGAAGTAAGTTTCGGGATCGCAGAGGGAGGGACTTTCCTGCAGCGGCTAAGTGGTTAGTACCGCAGCCTCACAGCTCCAGCAACCCAGGTTGGGTTCTGGGTACTGCCTGTGCGGAGTTTGCAAGTTCACTGTATGGGTTTCCTCCGGGTGCTCTGGTTTCCTGCCACATGCCAAAGACTTGCGGGTTGATCGGGACAGAGAGAGAGACAGAGAGAGAGGCAGAGGCAGAGACAGAGAGAGAAGGTGAGAGAGGGAGAGACAGGGAGGGAAAGGCAGATGGAGGGACAGAGAGAGAGAGACAGGGAGATAAATGGAGTGACAGGGAGGGAAGGACAGATGGAGGGATAGAGAGATAGAGACAGAGATAGAAGGAGAGAGATGGAGTGATGGGTGGGGTGTGGGAAGACAGATGGAGGGACAGGGAGAGAGGCAGGGATAGAACGAGTGAGAGGGAGTGATAGGGAGGGAAATACAGATGGAAAGACAGAGAGAAAGACAGAGATAGGAGAGAGAGGGAGTGACAGGGAGGGAAAGACGGATGGAGGGACAGAGTGAGAGAGAAGGAGAGAGAGGGAGTGACAGAGAAGGAGAGAGGGGTTGACAGAGGGAAAAACAGATGGAGAGACAGAGAGAGATACAGAGATAGAAGGAGAGAGAGGGAGTGTCAGGTAGGCAAAGACAGATAGAGGGACAGACTGAGAGACGGAGAGAGATGGAGTGACAGGGAGGGAAGGACTGATGGAGGGACAAAGTGAGGGACAGAGAGAGAAGGAGTGACAGGGAGGGAGGGACAGATGGAGGGATAGAGAGAGAGAGACAGAGATAGAAGGAGAGAGAGGGAGTGACAGAAAGGGAAAGACAGATGGAGGGACAGAGAGAGAGCGCGAGGAAGAGGCAGAGACAGAGATAGAAGGAGAGAGAGGGAGTAACATGGGGGGAAAGACAGATGGAGGGACAGAGAGAGAGAGAAGGAGGGAGAGGGAGAGACAGAGAGAAAGAGAGTGGGAGTGACAGAGAGGGAAAGACAGATGGAGGGACAGAGAGAGAGACAGAGATAGAAGGAGAGAGAAGGAGTGACTGGGAGGGAAAGGCAGATGGAGTGACCGAGGGAGAGAGACAGAGAGACAGATAGAGAGGCAGAGACAGAGAGAGAAGGAGAGTGTGGGTGAGACAGAGAGGGAAAGGCAGTTGGAGAGACAAAGAGAGAGAGAGGCAGAGATGGAAGGAGAGAGAGGGAGTGACAGGAAGGGAAAGACATATGGAAAGACAGAGAGAGAGAGACAGAGATAGATGAAGAGAGAGGGAGAGACAGAGAGGTAAAGACAGATGCATGGACAGAGAGAGAGAGAGGCAGAGTTGGAAGGAGAGAGCGGGAGACACAGAGAGGGGGAGAGAGTGGGAGAGACCGAGAGGGAAAGACAGATGGAGGGACAGAGAGAGAGACAGAGAGAGAAGGAGAGAGAGAGAGTGTCAGGGACGGAAAGACAGATGGAAGGCAGAGAGAGAGAGACAGGGAGAGAAATGGAGTGACAGGGAGGGAAGGACAGATGGAGGGATAGAGAGATAGAGACAGAGATAGAAGGAGAGAGATGGAGTGATGGGTGGGGTGTGGGAAGACAGATGGAGGGACGGGGAGAGAGGCAGAGATAGAACGAGTGAGAGGGAGTGATAGGGAGGGAAATACAGATGGAAAGACAGAGATAGGAGAGAGAGGGTGTGAAAGGGAGGGAAAGACGGATGGAGGGACAGAGTGAGAGAGAAGGAGAGAGAGGGAGAGACAGAGAAGGAGAGAGGGGCTGACAGAGGGGAAAACAGATGGAGAGACAGAGAGAGATACAGAGATAGGAGAGAGAGGGAGTGTCAGGGAGGCAAAGACAGATAGAGGGACAGACTGAGAGACGGAGAGAGATGGAGTGACAGGGAGGGAAGGACTGATGGAGGGATAGAGAGAGAGAAGGACATAGAGGGAGTGACAGAGAGGGAAAGACAGATGGAGAGACAGAGAGAGGCAGAGATAGAAGGAGAGAGAGAGAAAGGGAGAGAAGGAGAGAGATGGAGTGACAGAGAGGGAAGGATGGATAGAGGGATAGAGAGCGAGAGACATAGATAGAAGGAGAGAGAGGGAGTGACAGATGGTGGTGGGGGGGGGGATACAGATGGAGTGACCGAGAGAGAGAGAAGGAGAGAGAGGGATAGACAGAGAGAAGGTGAGAGGGATTGGCAGAGAGGGAAAGACAGTTGGAGGAACAGAGAGCGAGACAGAGATAGAATGAGAGAGAGGGAGTGATGGAGAGGGAACGACAGATGCAGGGACAGAGAGAGATGCAGAGACAGAGAGAGAAGGAGAGAGAGGGAGAGACAGAAAGGGAAAGACAGATGGAGAGACAGAGAGACACAGATAGAAGGAGAGAGAGGGAGAGACAGAGAGGAAAAGGCAGATGGAGGGGCAGAGAGAGAGAGATTAAGAGAGAGCGACAGAGAGAGAGATAGAAGGAGAAAGACATAGAGACTGAGAGGGAAAGACAGAAGGAGGGACAGAGAGAGAGACAGAGAGAGTGGCAGAGACAGAGATAGATGGAGAGAGACAGATAGAGGGAGGGAGACAGACAGATAGATGGAGACAGACAGATAGATTGAGACAGACAGATAGAGGGGCAGAGGGAGAGAGAGGGGCAGAGGGAGAGAGGGGGCAGAGGGAGAGAGGGGGCAGAGGGAGAGAGGGGGCAGAGGGAGAGAGGGGGGAGAGGGAGAGAGGGGGGGAGAGGGAGATATAAGGGGGGAGTGGGAGAGAGAGCGGGAGAGGGAGAGAGAGCGGGAGAGGGAGAAAGTGAGATAGAGGGCGAGAGACAGATCGAGGGGGAGTGGGAGATAGAGGGGGGAGAGGGAGATAGGGGGAAAGGGAGAGAGTGCGGGAGAGGGAGAGAGAGCAGGAGAGGGAGAGAGGAAGATAGAGGGGGAGAGACAGATAGAGGACGAGAGTGAGATAGAGGGGACGAGTGTGATAGAGGGGGTGTGTGAGATAGAGGGGGTGTGGGAGATAGAGGGGGTGTGTGAGATAGAGGGGGTGTGTGAGATAGAGGGGGTGTGTGAGATAGAGGGGGAGAGTGAGATAGAG
This sequence comes from Heterodontus francisci, assembly GCF_036365525.1. NCBI lineage: Eukaryota > Metazoa > Chordata > Chondrichthyes > Heterodontiformes > Heterodontidae > Heterodontus > Heterodontus francisci. The sequence goes on from NW_027140116.1 coordinate 7,940, forward strand.
GGGGTGTGTGAGATAGAGGGGGTGTGTGAGATAGAGGGGGTGTGTGAGATAGAGGGGGAGAGTGAGATAGAGCGGGTGTGTGAGATAGAGGGGGTGTGGGAGATAGAGGGGGTGTGGGAGATAGAGGGGGTGTGGGAGATAGAGGGGGTGTGGGAGATAGAGGGGGAGAGTGAGATAGAGGGGGGGTGTGAGATAGAGGGGGAGAGTGAGATAGAGGGGGGGTGTGAGATAGAGGGGGGGTGGGAGATAGAGGGGGTGTGTGAGATAGAGGGGGTGTGTGAGATAGAGGGGGTGTGGGAGATAGAGGGGGTGTGGGAGATAGAGGGGGAGAGTGAGATAGAGGGGGTGTGTGAGATAGAGGGGGTGTGTGAGATAGAGGGGGTGTGTGAGATAGAGGGGGTGTGTGAGATAGAGGGGGTGTGTGAGATAGAGGGGGTGTGGGAGATAGAGGGGGTGTGGGAGATAGAGGGGGTGTGGGAGATAGAGGGGGAGAGTGAGATAGAGGGGGGGTGTGAGATAGAGGGTGTGTGGGAGATAGAGGGGTGTGGGAGATAGAGGGGGTGTGGGAGATAGAGGGGGAGAGTGAGATAGAGGGGGGGTGTGAGATAGAGGGGGTGTGGGAGATAGAGGGGGTGTGGGAGATAGAGGGGGTGTGGGAGATAGAGGGGGTGTGTGAGATAGAGGGGGTATGGGAGATAGAGGGGGTGTGGGAGATAGAGGGGGTGTGTGAGATAGAGGGGGTGTGTGAGATAGAGGGGGAGAGTGAGATAGAGGGGGTGTGGGAGATAGAGGGGGTGTGTGAGATAGAGGGGGTGTGTGAGATAGAGGGGGAGAGTGAGATAGAGCGGGTGTGGGAGATAGAGGGGGTGTGTGAGATAGAGGGGGTGTGGGAGATAGAGGGGGTGTGGGAGATAGAGGGGGTGTGTGAGATAGAGTGGGAGAGTGAGATAGAGGGGGGAGAGTGAGATAGAGGGGGGAGAGTGAGATAGAGGGGGGAGAGTGAGATAGAGGGGGTGTGTGAGATAGAGGGGGTGTGGGAGATAGAGGGGGTGTGGGAGATAGAGGGGGTGTGTGAGATAGAGGGGGAGAGGGAGATAGAGGGGGGAGAGGGAGATAGATGGGGAGATACAGATAGACGGAGAGAGGGAGATAGAGGGGAAGACTGAGATCGAGGGGATGTGTGAGATCGAGGGGATGTGTGAGATAGAGTGGGAGAGTGAGACAGAGGGGGGTGAGGTAGAGAGAGCGGGAGAGGGAGAGAGAGGGGGAGAGGGAGATAGAGGGGGAGAGGGAGATAGAGGGGGAGAGGGAGATAGAGGGTGGAGACGGAGATCGAGCGGGAGAGATGGATGGGGTAGAGGGTGGTGATCCTGTGGAATTCTCTACCGCAGAAGGCAGTGGAGGCCAAGTCATTAAATATATTCATGGAGGAGAGAGATATATTTCTAAATGTCAAAGGGATCAAGGGGTATGGGGAGAAAGTGGGAACAGGGGACTGAATTAGACCATCGGTCATGATCTTTGTTGAATTTTAAAGAGTGTTTAAAGAGGGCATTTCACCCTTTCTGGGGACTGAAATCTAGCTATTATCACATTGCTGCTCGTGGGATCTTGCTGTGCATGTAGTGCCCAGCAGCATTTCCTGCAGAGCAATGAGGACACTTTAAAATTCAGCTTCCTGAGGGTGTAGTGTGGATTTCTCTGTGTTTTCTCTCCATCTTCCTCTGCTTTTCTCTCCCCCGCACTTTCTCTATTTTAACCATTAATCAATAGGTGCCACAATGTGTGCACAGCAAGATCCCACAGGCAGCAATATGATAATATGCAGATTATGTGTTTTCAGTGATGTAAGTTTCGGGATCGCAGAGGGAGGGACTTTCCTGCAGCGGCTGAGTGGTTAGTACCGCAGCCTCACAGCTCCAGCAACCCAGGTTGGGTTCTGGGTACTGCCTGTGCGGAGTTTGCAAGTTCTCCGTGTGGGTTTCCTCCGGGTGCTCTGGTTTCCTGCCACATGCCAAAGACTTGCGGGTTGATAGGTAAATTGGCCATTATAAAAATTGTCCCTCGTGTAGGTAGGTGGTCGGAGAATTGAGGGAAGGTGGGGATGTGAGAGGGGAAAAAATGGCATTAATGTAGGATTAGCATAAATGGGTGGCTGATGGTCAGCGTTGGGCCGAAGGGCCTGTTTTAGTGCTGTATCTCTCTATGAATCGAATGTGATGTGTGGTTATTTTAAACGGTGACAGAAACATTTCAGCGGACGTTTCAATCTGGATTAAATCCCAGATCGAGAGAAAAAGAAACAGATGTGGATGGGGTGCAGGGGGGAGGGAGCAGGAGAAAGACAGGGCGAGGGGTGTTTGAGATTTTCAAACTGCAGGAATGTCCCTCCCTCTGGGATCTCGAAACTTACGTCACTAAAAACAGATTATCTGCATATTAGCATATTGTTGCCTTTGGGATCTTGCTGTGCACAGATTGCCTACAGGTTTCCTGCATTGCAACAGTGAGGACCACTTTAAAAATTAGTTCATTGATTCTCAACTGCTCCTAAGGGCCAATAATTACAAGAGCTGAACGTGAAGCTGTCTAAAGGTTTGTGAAAAGTTTAAAGATGGAGTTCAGCATTTTCAGAGGACTGTGATAGGATATCTGGCTATGATCACATTGTGGGATCCTGCTGTGCATACATTCCCTGCATCAATTCTTACATTACAACACTGAGGCAGAAACAGATGGAGAGAAAAAGAGGGAGAGAGAGAAACAGCTGGAGGTGGCAGGTAAATCAGAGAGAGAGAGAGAGAGAGAGACAGGCGGAGTGTGGATGAGGGAGGGAAGGCAGAGAAAGATGGAGAAAGACAGAGAGAGAGAGAAATCCACACTCAAAATCTTGGTAAACTGAATTTTGAAGTGTCACCATTGCTGGGATCTTGCTGTGCCCAGCTTGCCTGCAGAATTCCCTGCATTGTGACAGTGAGTGCATTTTAGAAGTGAATTCATTGTGTGTAAAGCTCTCCTGAAGGCCTGGAATTTAAGTCCGGAGCTTGAAGCCGGTATAATTCCCGAATAATGCTGGTGTTTTGGGCAGTGCCGTGAATTTCTCTCTCTCTCTCCATCTGTCTCTCTGAATGAGAGTAACAGGAGGGAGAGAGACGCAGGAGAGTGAGGTAAACATGGAGGGAATCAAGAGGGGGAGAGAAGGGGTAGACCACTGTTATCAGACTGCTGCTTGTGGGATCTTGCCGTGCACCAAAGGTCTACAGCATTTCCAACGTAGCAACAGTGACGAGCACTTTAAAAATTGATTCATTTGGTGTCAAATACTTCTGTGAATCAGCAATGAAATGGGTGAAATGTGAAGGTTTGTAAAGGCTTGTTCTCATTCCCGAATATTGCTGGTGTTTGAGGCTGTGGGCTGAATTTGACAGTGAAATGAAACACCGGGGGACCATTTGAATTCAGATTTTCAGGGATGGGAATGTAGATTTCTCTCTCTATCCTTCTACAGGAGAGGGGATGGGGGTCACCAGTGCTTGTGTGCTTTCACAATGAGGCAGAAACAGATGTAGAGAGACACACAGAGAAATAGAGAGAGAGAGAGAGACAGCAGGAAATGACAGGGTAAACACATCTACACTTCCCAGTCTCTGGCTCTGTGTCAGGGGATGTGTTTGTAAGTCACTGAGAGATTGTTTTATGTTAGTGAGTTTGAGAGAGAGTCCTGGGCTCTCGCTGTGTTTTATTTCTGTGCAAAAATGCTTTGCTTTGTTTGAATCAATTTTATTTCTCTTATTCCCAAGGAGAATCTTTTCGGAAGCTGCAGCTGTGATGATGCAGAGGGAGAATCTTTTAGCCACGTGGAATTCTCCGACAAGAGCTTTAACCGGAGAGGGAAAGTAATAATAAAAATATATTTGTCATTGTCAAATTAATTTCTAGATCCAGAAAAGAAGACTGTGTGATTTCGGGGCTGATAGAAAAACAAAGTGCTGGAAATGCTCAGTATTTCCAGCACAGTTTTTATTTCAGATTTCCAGCATCCTCAGTATTTTGATTTTGTGTTTTCGGGGGTCTGTGGATTTTTTTTTACCTCAAGGGAGGGGGCTGCATGGTGTCCAAAGGGAATAGTTTGGGGGGGGGGGGTATTTAGTTGGGGGTCTGTCTCCGGGGGGGGGGGGTATTTAGTTGGGGGTCTGTCCCCGTGGTTAGTATTTAGATGGGGGTCTGTCCCGGGGGATGTATTTAGATGGGGGTCTGTCTCCGGGGGGGGGGGGGGTATTTAGTTGGGGGTCTGTCTCCGGGGGGGGGGGTATTTAGTTGGGGGTCTGTCCCCGTGGTTAGTATTTAGATGGGAGTCTGTCCCGGGGGATGTATTTAGATGGGGGTCTGTCTCCGGGGGGGGGGGGGTATTTAGTTGGGGGTCTGTCCCCGGAGTTAGTATTTAGATGGGGGTTTGTTCCCGTCAGGTATTTGTAACAGGGGTATTATAAGGGTATAATTAGATGGGGGTCTGTTCCCGGGCATGTATTTAGATGGGGGTCTGTCCCCGGGGATGTATTTAGATGGGGGACCGTCCCCGGGGATGTATTTAGATGGGGGTCTGTCCCCGGGGTTAGTATTTAGATGGGGGTCTGTCCCCGGGGTTAGTATTTAGATGGGGGTCTGTCCCTGGGGTTAGTATTTAGATGGGGGTCTGTCCCCGGGGATGTATTTAGATGGGGGTCTGTCCCCGGGGATGTATTTAGATGGGGGACCGTCCCCGGGGATGTATTTAGATGGGGGTCTTTCCCCGGGGTTAGTATTTAGATGGGGGTCTGTCCCCGGGGATGTATTTAGATGGGGGTCTGTCCCTGGGGTTAGTATTTAGATGGGGGTCTGTCCCTGGGGTTAGTATTTAGATGGGGGTCTGTCCCGGGGGGGTAATTTAGATGGTGGTCTGTCCCCGGGGATGTATTTAGATGGGGGTCTGTCCCCGGCGATGTATCTAGATGGGAGTCTGTTATTGGCGGGGTATTTCGATGGGAGTCTGCTCCTGGGGGGGTATTTGGATGGGAGTCTGTCTCCAGGGATGTATTTAGATGGGGGTCTGTCCCCAGGGATGTATTTAGATGGGGGTCTGTCCCCAGGGATGTATCTAGATGGGGGTCTGTACCCGGGGATGTATTTAGATGGGGGTCTGTCCCCGGCGGGGTATCTAGATGGGAGTCTGTTATTGACAGGGTATTTCGATGGGAGTCTGCTCCTGGGGGGTATTTAGATGGGAGTCTGTCCCTGGGGGAAGGGGATAATTAGATGGGGGTCTGTTCCTGGGGGGGGTATCTAGATGGGACTCGGTCCTGGGGGGGTATTTAGATGGGACTCGGTCCTGGGGGGGTGGGGGGGGTATTTTAGATGGGACTCTGACCTGGGTCTGGTGATAGTGAGGGTATTAGATGGGGGTCAGTTAACAGGAGATATCAGATGGGGGTCTGCAGATGAGGATTATTTAGATTGGGTGGGGGTCTGTACAAAAGGGGACTGTTATCCGGGGGCGGTGGGGGGGGGGGAAATATTGCAGGGGATAAAATTTACATTGGGGATATAAATTGCGGTTGGAGGAAATTTTGCAGGCGGTGGGGGGGGGGGGAAATAGCAGGGGAGGGGGAAATAATTGCGGGGGGGGATATAATTGCGGGGGGGATTATTGCGGGGGGGACAAATTGCGGGGGGGGGGGATAATTGCGGGGGGGAATTATTGCGGGGGGGGGAATTATCACCAAAAGCAGTCAAATTAAAATAGCAAATTGATGTCTGTGGAGTTTTACTGAGGTTCTGAGAGAGGAGAGAGAAACAGGCATAGACACAGACAGACAGACACACACCCACACACACAGAGAAACACACAGGCACACAGAGAAACACACACAGAACCACACACACACACACACAGAGACCGACATGCACACACACACAGACACACAGACCGACATGCACAGACACACAGAGACCGACATGCACACACACACAGACACACACACACTCACACACACAGAGACCGACATGCACAGACACACAGACACACACAGACACACAGACCGACATGCACAGACACACAGACACACAGAGACCGACATGCACACACACACAGACACACACACACACACACACACAGAGACATACATGCACAGACAGACACACAAACAGACTGCCCAAGGGACAGAGAGTGACAGAAGAATATTTCAATTTCTATAATATTTCAATTTCAGTTTCTATAAGATCCCCCCTCATTCTTCTGAACTCCAATGAATATAATCCCAATCTACTCAGTCTCTCCTCATAAACCAACCCCCTCAACTCTGGAATCAACCTAGTGAACCTCCTCTGCACCCTCTCCAGTGCCAGTACATCCTTTCTCAAGTAAGGAGACCAAAACTACACACAGTACTCCAGGTGCGGCCTCACCAGTACCTTTATACAGCTGCAACATAGCCTCTCTGCTTTTAAACTCAATCCCTTTAGCAATGAAGGACAAAATTCCATTTGCCTTCCTAATTATTTGCTGTACCTGCAGACCAACCTTTTGTGATTCATGCACAAGGACACCCAGGTCCCTCTGCATAGCAGCATGCTGCAACTTTTTACCATTCAAGTAATAATCCTTTTTACTGTTACTCCTACCGAAATGAATAACTTCACATTTATTAACATTGTATTCCATCTGCCAGACCTTTGCCCACTCACTCAATGTATTTATGTTCCTCTGCAAAGTTTCACAGTCATCTGCACACTTTGCTCTGCCACTCATCTTAGTGTCATCTGCAAACTTTAACACCCTACACGTGGTCCCCAACTCCAAATCATCGATATAAATTGTAAATAATTGTGGTCCCAACACCGATCCCTGAGGCACACCACTAGTGACTGATTGCCAACCAAAATAGCACTCATTTATCCCCACTCTCTGCTTCCTGTTAGTCAACCAGAGAGGGAAAGGCAGTTGGAGAGACAGAGAGAGAGAGAGACGCAGAGATGGAAGGAAAGAGATGGAGTGACAGGGAGGGAAAGACAGATGGAGAGACAGAGAGAGGAGAGAGATGGAGTGACAGGGAGGGAAGGACAGATGGAGAGACAGAGAACGAGAGAGGCAGAGATGGAAGGAGGGAGAGGGAGACAGAGAGGGAAAGAAAGATGGAAAGACAGAGAGAGAGGCAGAGATGGAAGGAGAGAGAGGGAGTGTCTGGGAGGGAAAGACTGACAGAGGGACAGAGAGAGAGAAGGAGAGGGGGAGTGACATAGATGGAAGGACAGATGGAGTGATAGAGAGAGGGAAACAGAGATACAAGGTCAGAGAGGGATAGACAGAGAGGGAAAGACAGATGGAGAGACAGAGAGAGAGAGACGGAGAGAGAGGGAAAGACAGATGGAGGGGCAGGGAGAGAGAGACAGAGAGAGAAGGAGAGAGATGGAGTGACAGAGAGGGAAAGACAGATGGAGGGACAGAGATAGAAGGAGAGAGAGGGAGTGACAGGGAGGGAAAGACAGGTGGAAAGAGAGAGAGAGATAGACAGAGATAGAAGGAGAGAGAGGGAGAGACAGCAAGGGAAAGACAGATGGAGGGACGGAGAGAGAGACAGAGAGAGAAGGAGAGAGAGGGAGTGTCAGGGAGGGAAAGAGATGGAGGGGCAGAGAGAGAGAGACAGAGATCGAAGGAGAGAGATCGAGTGACGGGGGGTGGGGTGGGGGGTGGTAGACAGGTGGAGGGACAGAGAGAGGCAGAGATGGAATTAGAGAGAGGGAGGGAAAGACAGATGGAGAGACAGAGAGAGAGAGATAGAAGGAGAGAGAGGGAGAGACAGATGGAAGGACACAGAGGGAGACAGAGGGAGTGGCAGAGACAGAGATAGAAGGAGAGAGAGGGAGTGACAGAGAGGGAAGGACAGATGGAGGGATAGAGAGAGAGAGGCAGAGATGGAAGTAGAGAGAGGGAGGGATAGGGAGGGAAAGACATGGAGAGACAGAGAGAGAGAGATAGAAGGAGAGAGAGGGAGAGACAGAGTGGGAAAGACAGATGGAAGGACAGAGAGGGAGACAGAGGGAGTGGCAGAGACAGAGATAGAAGGAGAGAGAGGGAGTGACAGAGAGGGAAAGACAGATGGAGGGACAGAGAGGGGGAAGAGAGTTAGAGGGGGAAGAGAGATAGAGGGGGAGAGAGAGAGATAGAGGGGGAGAGAGAGATAGAGGTGGAGAGAGAGAGATAGAGGTGGAGAGAGAGAGATAGAGGCGGGAGAGAGAGATAGAGGGGGGAGAGAGAGATAGAGCGGGGAGAGAGAGATAGAGCGGGCAGAGGGAGATGGAGCGGGGAGAGGGAGATGGAGCGGGGAGAGGGAGATGGAGCGGGGAGAGGGTGATAGAGCGGGGAGAGGGAGATAGAGCGGGGAGAGGGAGATAGAGCGGGGAGAGGGAGATAGAGCGGGGAGAGAGTGATAGAGCGGGGAGAGAGTGATAGAGCGGGGAGAGAGAGATAGAGCGGGGAGAGAGAGATAGAGCGGGGGGAGAGAGATATAGTGGGGGGAGAGAGATATAGTGGGGGGAGAGAGAGATAGTGGGAGGAGAGAGAGATAGAGGGGGGAGAGAGAGACAGAGGGGGGTGAGAGAGACCGAGGGGGTTGAGAGAGATCGAGGGGGAGAGAGATATAGTGGGGGGAGAGAGAGATAGTGGGGGGAGAGAGATATAGTGGGGGGAGAGAGAGATAGTGGGGGTAGAGAGAGATAGTGGGGGTAGAGAGAGATAGAGGGGGTAGAGAGAGATAGTGGGAGGAGAGAGAGATAGAGGGGGTTGAGAGAGATCGAGGGGGGAGAGAGAGATAGTGGGAGGAGAGAGAGATAGAGGGGGTTGAGAGAGATCGAGGGGAGAGAGAGATAGAGGGGGGAGAGAGAGATAGAGGGGGGAGAGGGAGATAGATGGGGGAGAGAGGGAGATAGAGGGGGGAGAGGGTGATACAGGCGGGAGAGGGAGATAGAGGGGGAGAGAGAGATAGAGGGGGAGATAACAAACTTGGAGGAGATGCAAACAGTGTTGATGACATCAATCGACTACAACAGGACATCGATAGGTGAGCAGAATGGGCAGACAAGTGGCAGAAGGAATTTAATACAGGGAAATGTGAGATGGGCAGAAGGGATAGGGAGAGGGAATACAGACATAATGGCCCTGTTCTAGGGAGTGTGCAGGGACAGAGAGACCTGGGGATACATGTACATACATCTTTGAAGGTGGCAGGACATATTGAGAAAGTAGTCAGCAAAGCATATGGGATCTTGGGCTTCATAAATCGAGATTTTGAGTACAAAAGCATGAAAGTTATGCTGAATGTTTATAAACCTCTGGTTCGGCCACGACCAGAATACTGCATCCAATTCTGGTGACCACACTTTAGGAAGGATGTGAGAGTCCTTTGCAGGGAGCAGAGGGGATGGTGCATCCAGGGATGGGGGATTTTAGCAAAGTGGACTGGAAACAGCTACTTGAAGGTCAATCAGTGTCAGAGCAGTGAGAGTTACTGAGGGTTGATATCAAATATGTTCACACAAAGACAAACAGGGTGGTATTCCCAAATCTAGAGCCCCTTGGATGTCAAGGATCAAACCGGGTACGATAAGGCACAAGAGTGAAGCTTATCTCGGATACCGAGAGCTCAATACCACTGAGGCCGAGAGGAGTGTAGAAAGTACAAGGGTGAAATTAAAAATCAAATTAGGAGAGCAAAGAAATGGCCGGAAAATAATATTACCATTAAATCAAAGAAATCACAAAGATGTTTTCTTAATAAAAGAAGAGCAAGAGGATAACTAAGGATAGAGTATTAGGGACCAAAAAGGGAATGTGTGTGTGGAGGTGAGAGATGTGGGCATGGTTCTTAATGAATACTTTGTGTCTGTCTTTATAAACGAGGGGGAACGATGCAGATATTTTAGTTAAAGAGGAGGAGTGTGAAATATTGGATGGGATAAACAGAGTGAGAGGGAAATATTAAGGTGTTTGGCAACTTTGAAAGTGGATAAATGGTCAGGCCTGGATGCATTGGAATCAGTTCAGAGAAGGTTCACTCGGCTGATTCCTGGGATGAAGGGGTTGTCTTATGAGGAATGGTTGAACAGGTTGGGCCGATACTCATTGGAGTTTCGAAGAATGAGAGGTGATCTTATTGAAACATACTAAATACTTAAAGGGATAGACAGGTTAGATGCAGGTAAGATGTCTCCTTTGGTTCAGGAGTCTAGAACCAGGGGACACAATTTCAAAATCAGGGGGAAGCCACTTAGGTCAGAGATGGGGAGAAATGTCTTTACTCAGAGTGTTGTGAATCTTTGGAATTCTCTACCCCAGTGGGCTGTGGAAGCTCAGTCTGGGAAAAAGGCATTGAAGTGGATGATCAGCCATGATCGTATTGAATGGCGGAACAGGCTCGATGGGCTGAATGGCCTACTCCTGTTCCTATGTTCCCAAGCTGCTGAAATAGTTTCTCCCAAACTACCCCATCAGTTCCCCTTAATATCTCAACATCTTTGAACAAATCACCTTGATCCTCCTAAATTCCAGGCAATAAATCCCTAGTTTGTGTAATATCACCTTGTAATTTAACCCTTGGAGTCCAGTTTTCATTCTGGTAAATCTACACTGCACTCAAATGGACATGGACCCCCCAAAGTCTCTTTGAACCTCCAGTGTTTCTAGCTTTTCACCATTTATAAAGTACTCTGTTCTAGTCTTTTTTACTGACATGGAAATCTAACTACCACAGTTTTAACCATTCACTTCAGATATTAATATCTCTTTGTAATTTGATGCTTCCAGCTACACTGCTTACAATGCTGCCTATTTTTGTGTCATTGGTAAACTTGGGTAAGTGGCATTCTACCACATCATCTTAAATCATTAATAAATACAGCAAAACTGAGACACACACGGGCTTTGCACTGGTAGACAGGAGTGAATCATTCCAACCAAGAGGCTTTTTAATTCCAGATTTATGTTTATTTTTAGAAAAAACAAAATTCAAATTCACAACAGCCCTGTGTGGGATTTAAACTCCTACTTTTTCAATCATCAGCTCAGGCCTTCAAATTAAAACCCATAAAAACAGATTCATTTTCCTACTGCTGTTGTCTGACTGTCTCAGGTTTTGTATATTGTTCCCTTCTCCTCTTCTTCCATGTGTTTGAAGTCTTTGAAGTTTGTCAGACATTGGTAAACTACTTCATGTGGTGTTCTGTCAATACCTTCAATTCTGTGTATCTGGAAGGGACACAATTCAAATTCTCACCTTATTGCATCAACCAAAACCTGCAGGTCCATTCAAACAACTCTATTTCCTGTCTCTGCAAAGAAAGCTCACACTTCCACAATGCAGGAATGTCTGAATGGAAACAGCTTTTGACACATTTCCAAACACGTTTGCTGACACTTTTCAGGATGAAGCTCAATTCGACTGACAAGACTCCAAGCCCCAAATTGAATCTTTCAGATATAAAAACTGACGCAGATCTCTCCAGATTCCTGATCTCTCTGAACCAGCACCCATTTTAACATTGTACTATTTAGTTTATATCGCTTCTCCTCAGCCTTCCTTCCTAAATGCATCATTTTACGTTTCTCAGTATTAAAGTTAACCTGCCATGTGTCTGACCATTTCACCAGACTGCCTCTATCCTCCTGAAGTCTACTACTATTCCCTTCCCTGTTTATTACATTGCAGATGGTGTAATGTTGAAGTTATGCCCTGTAAACCCAAGTCCAAGTCATCAATATATATCAAAAAGATCAGTGGTCCGAATCCAAACCCCTGGGGAATACCCCTGTACCACAATGTACACTGTATACAGTCAGTACAAAAGCAGGGAGGTTATGCTGAACATTTATAAAGCTCTAGTTAGGCCCCAATTGGAGAACTGTGTCCAGTTCTGGTCACCACACTTTAGGAAGGATGTGAGGTTCCTTGAGAGGGTGCAGAGATTTACCAGAATGGTTTCAGAGATGGGGGATTTTAGCTACAAGGTTAGGTTGGAAAAGCTGGGTTTGATCTCCTGAGAACAAAGGAGATAGAGGGGAGATTGACTAGAAGTGTATAAGATTATGTCAGTCAAAGATACCGCCCTCCAGTCTGAAGCAACCATTCACCACTACTCTCTGTGTCCTGTTCCTTTGCCAATGTTGTATCCACTCTGTCCCTGTCCCGTTCATTCCATCAGCATTCCTTTCGTGAACTAATCAATTATGAGGCACCATTATGACCTCCCCATGAGGAAATTGGTCCCAGAGCACAGAAAAACACAAACACAGAAAAACACACACAGACAGGCAATGAGCATCTGCAACAGGAGAGAATCCAACCACCTCCCCTTGGCATTCAAAACATTATCCCATCACTGAATCCCCCAGCATCAATATCCTGGGGAAACACTCACCAGAAACTGACCTGAAGAAATCACATCAATACTGTGGCTACAAGTGACTCACCCCCTGACTCCCCAAAGCCTTTCCACCACCTACGAGACACAAGTCAGGTGTGTGATGGTATCTCTCCACTTGCCTGGATGAGTGTAACATCTACAACACTCCAGAGGCTCGACACCATCCAGGACAAAGCAGTCCACCTGATTGGTACCCCATCCACCACTTTAAACTTTGATCAGATCACCCCTTACCCTTCTAAATTCCAGGGATACAGAGTAAAGCTCCGTCTACACTGTCCAATCAAATGCTGCCAAGCTATTAGTTAGCTATTGAGTAAATGTCTGTCTTCTCTGTTCTATAAAACACTCCCAGGGAAGGTACAGTGTGGGGTTAGATACAGAGTAAAGCTGCCTCTCTATATGCCTCGCTTTCTCCTCCTCCATCCAGATGGAGAGAGTAACAGTGAGAAAGACAGGGATAGATATAGAGAGGGAAGAACAGGGAGAGGGAAGGATAGCAATGGGGAGAGATTACCAGAGAGAAAGAGGAAGAGATTGGGATGGAGAGTGTCGGTCAGCATTCCCGCAAAGCTGTGTGCAGCATCCTGGAAGGTATGACACAGTGAGAGATTGAGATGAAGAGGGTACAGAGAGAGAAATAAACAAGGAGAGAGTAGCAGAGAGGGGAACTAGTGATTGATTGAGTGAGTAAGATAGAGGGGAAGACGGAGATGGAGAGAGATTACCAGTAAGAGTAGCTCTCCACTTCTCTCTCCATGCATATCTCTCCCTTTCTCACTGTTACACTCTCTCCATCTATATTTCTCCCTCTCTCCTGATGTTTCACACTCTACACCTATTTCTTGTACCTCTGTGTACACAGAATTACATTAAACTATGATCACATTTGTCATTTGCACTTTCGATCTAACCTAACAACATGACTGTCTCCAACATTATCTCTGTGTCTGTGAACAGCGGGACCTTGGAGTGAATGTTCACTGATTCCTGAGGCTGACAGGACAGGTGGATAAGCTGGTTAGGAAGGGATAAGGGAGACTTTCATTTCCCAACCAGCGGAAATAAACTCTCAGTGTCGACCCTATCCAGTCCCTTTAGAATCTGAAACAAAAACAAGAAATGCTGGATTCACTCAGCAGGTCTGGCAGCATCTGTAGAAAGAGAAGCAGAGTTAACGTTTCGGGTCAGTGACCCTTCTTCGGAACTGACAAATATTAGAAAAGTCACAGATTATAAACAAGTGAGGTGGGGGTTGGGCAAGAGATAACAAAGGAGAAGGTGCAGATTGGACCAGGCCACATAGCTGACCAAAAGGTCACGGAGCAAAGGCAAACAATATGTTAATGGTGTGTTGAAAGACAAAGCATTAGTACAGATTAGGTGTGAATATACTGAATATAGAACATCAGCAAGTGCAAACCTGAAGAAAAACAACCTGAAAAAAACAGTGGGTAAGCAAACTGAACAAACTAAGATGAAATGAAATAAATGCAAAAAATGTAAAAAGGAATGCAAAAAAAAGGAAGAAAAAATAACTAAAAATGACTAAAAATGAAAGTAAAGTGGGGGGCTGTCATGCTCTGAAATTATTGAACTCAATGTTCAGTCCGGCAGGCTGTAGTGTGCCTAATCGGTAGATGAGATGCTGTACTCGAGCTTGCGTTGATGTTCACTGGAACACTGCAGCAATCCCAGGACAGAGATGTGAGCATGAGAGCAGGGGGGGAGTGTTGAAATGGCAAGCAACCGGAAGCTCAGGGTCCTGCTTGCGGACTGAGCGGAGATGTTCCGCAAAGCGGTCACCCAGTCTGCGCTTGGTTTCCCCAATGTAGAGGAGACCACACTGTGAGCAGCGAATACAGTATACTACATTGAAAGAAGTACAAGTAAATCGCTGCTTCACCTGAAAGGAGTGTTTGGGGCCTGGGATAGTGAGGAGAGAGGAGGTAAATGGGCAGGTATTACACCTCCTGCGATTGCAAGGGAAGGTGCCCTGGGACGGGGACGAGGTGGTGGGGGTAATGGAGGAGTGGACCAGGGTGTCGCGGAGGGAACGATCCCTTCGGAATGCTGACAGGGGAAGGGAGGGGAAGATGCGACTGGTAGTGGCATCACGCTGGAGGTGGCGAAAATGGCGGAGGATGATCCTTTGGATATGGAGGCTGGTGGGATGAAAAGTGAGGACAAGGGGAACCCTGTCACGGTTCTGGGAGGGAGGGGAAGGGGTGAGGGTAGAGGTGCGGGGAATGGGTCGGACACGGTTGAGGGCCCTGTCAACCACAGTGGGGGGAAATCCTCGGTTGAGGAAAAAGGAGGTCATATCAGAAGCACCGTCATGGAAGGTAGCATCATCAGAGCAGATGCGTCGGAGACGGAGAAACTGGGAGAATGGAATGGAGTCCTTACAGGAGGTAGGGTGTGAAGAAGTGTAGTCGAGGTAGCTGTGGGAGTCAGTGGGCTTATAATGGATATTGGTAGACAACCTATCCCCAGAGATGGAGACAGAGAAGTCGAGGAAGGGAAGGGAAGTGTCAGAGATGGACCATGTAAAGGTGAGAGAAGGGTGGAAATTGGAAGCAAAGTTGATAAAGTTTTCGAGTTCGGGGCGGGAGCAGGAAACGGCACCGATACAGTCATCAATGTACCGGAAAAAGAGTTGGGGGAGGGGGCCTGAGTAGGACTGGAACAAAGAATGCTCGACATATTCCACAAAAAGACAGGCATAACTAGGACCCATGCGGGTACCCATAGCGACACCTTTTACTTGAAGGAAATGCATGGAGTTGAAGGAGAAGTTGTTCAATGTGAGAACAAGTTCAGCCAGGCGGAGGAGGGTGGTGGTGGATGGGGACTGGTTGGGCCTCTGTTCCAGGAAGAAGCGGAGAGCCCTCAAACCATCCTGGTGGGGGATGGAGGTGTCGAGCGATTGGACGTCCATAGTGAAGAGGAGGCGGTTGGGACCAGGAAACTGGAAATTGTCAAAATGACGTAGGGCGTCAGAAGAGTCACGGATGTAGGTGGGAAGAGACTGGACCAGCGGAGAAAAGATAGAGTCTAGATAGGAAGAAATAAGTTCAGTTGGGCAGGAGCAGGCTGACACAATGGGTCTGCCGGGACAGTCCCGTTTGTGGATTTTGGGAAGGAGGTAGAAGCGGGCTGTCCGGGGTTGCGGGACTATGAGGTTGGAAGCTGTAGAGGGAAGATCTCCAGAGGAGATGAGGTCAGTGACAGTCCTTTGAATCTGATATGTTTCAATGAGATCACCTCTCATTCTTCTCAACTGCAGAGAATACAGGTCCTATTAACTCAGCCTCTCATCATAGGACAATGGCAGAGAAGCTAAACAAATACTCTCTGTCTGTCTTTATGTTCTCTCTCATGCTCTGTAATCTTCCTTGAATCATTGAACACTGCAGTTTGTGGATCATTTCACTGTTTGCTGTTGAGCTGATGAAATTGTTTGATTGGCAGTGATAATATTTTTGGACCATTGTATCGAGTCCAATGGGTTACAACCTGGATTACTGGGTGATTTCTCTCTGCAACTTTTAATCTTTAATCAAGCTTATCTGGGCATTAACCTGCAATCTGTTTTTATATGACTGACTCCACTCATTCTCCCGGGGATAAAGTTACTTTTGTCTGGTTGTGCACCCAATTAAATGACTGTTTGACACGGCGAGACTTTCTTTACTGTGAACGTGTGCTGATCTCTCTCTCTCTCTCTCACACACACACTATCTGCCTCTCTCTCTGTTCACATATATCCCGGACTTTCCCTCTCTCTCTGACGGACACTCTATCTCTCATTCATTTTTCACACTTTCTGTCCATCCTGTGTCTGCTCTTTTCCTCTAATTTCTCATTTTCCTTCCCACTCTCTCTCTCCATCTCTCTCTCGCTCTGTTACTCTCACCTCACCTTTATCTCTCCATTTATCTGTTCCCTCACTCTCAAACTCTACCTCTCCCTCACTCTCCACCTTCCTTTCTCTTTGATCTCTCTTCACATCTCTCTATCACTCTCTCTCCATCTCTGTCCAATTGAGGAGATTCTCCCTCCATTTCTCACCATCTCTTGCTCTCTCACTCTCTCCCTCTCACCTATTTTCTCTCAGTCTCTCCATCTCTCTATGATTCTTTCAAGCTCAGTTCTTCCTCTCTCTCTCTCTCCCCATCACTCTCTCTTTTCTATTTCCCTCTCTATTACTTGCTCTCTAACTCTCTTGCTCTTTCTGTCCATGTTGGGTCCCTTTAAGAGTTTGGGACAGTTCTGGTGGTGCAGGGTCCCTTTAAGAGTCTGGTGCTGACCCCTCCCCCACCCCAGGGGCGGGGTTACAAGTCGCCCAAACCGCGGCTGCGCGGAGGCAAGTGGCAGCTTTTGACCCCTTGACCTCCAGACACGTGGGGCGAGGCAGCCAATGAGACCTCACAGATGCCCTGGCGGGAGGGGGGGTGTCATCAGCCGCCATGTTTGCGTGACGTCACCGGCCGGCCGCTTCTTTCCGCAAACAGCAGCTGAAAGGAAAAGGAGAAGCGGCTTCAGCTGTCGATCTCAATGGAGGAAAGTTGAACGTCTGAGCCGGGGGGAGAATATAAAAAAGCGGCGGTTAACGCGCTTGTGGGGATGCGCATGTGCGGAGCATCCTCCCAGAGTGCAGCGCGGCCTGTACCGCAGATAGGGGCCTTTCCCACTCGCGGGGCATTGTGGGAGGCGCAGGTCGCCATTGCCCCCTCATTGACTCAGTCAAAATTAACTCATTCCCATCAGCTCTCTCTCCCTCCTTTTCATATTGCAGGCTGAAATGGGACTTTGTTGGCATTCATTACACCATCCCGGGTGTGATCAGATACTCTGTCCCTTCGTAAATGATTTCCCGTCCCTCCATCAGCTTGTGATTGTTATTGGCTTTTCTCCTACTGAAATGGTTGCTGAATTTGTTGGTCTTTTTCTCCTCACTTCATAACTAACCCCCTCTCCCTCTGTCTCTCTCCTCGTGTCAGAGATAGCAGGAGGGAGAGATAGAGAGAGGAAGACAGAGAAAGACACAGAGAACAACCCCAGCTTCTCCAATCTATCCACGCAACTGAAGTCCCTCATCCTGGAACCTTGCTCGTGAATCTTTTCTGCATCCTCTCTAATGCCTCCACATCCTTCCTAAAGCACGGTGTCCAGAATTGGACACAATACTAGATGAGGATGAAGCAGTGTTTTATAAAGCTTCATCATAACCTCCTTGCTTTTATACTCTAAGCCTCCATTTACAAAGCCGAGGATCCCATATGCCTTTTAAGCACTTTCTCAACTAGCTCTGGCACTTTCAATTTGTGCACAGACATCCCCAGGTCTCTCTGTTCCTGCACCCACTTCCTTCTGTTCTTCGGCTCCCATCGCAGAGAGGGACAGAAGAACAGGTAGGTCTAGAAATAATGAGGGGGAGAGAGAGCAAACAAACAGGAAACACATATGGGAACACAACCACCTGCAAGTTTCCCTTCCAGTCTCACACCATCCTGACTTGGAACTATATCACCATTCCTTCACTGTCACTCGGTCAAAATCCTGGATCTCACTTCCTAACAGCACTGTGGGTGTACCTACCCCACATGGACTGCAGCGGTTCAAGAAGGTTCAACGGCAATTGGTGATGGGCAATAAAATGCTGGCATCGCCAGTAATGCACACATCCAACAAATGAATAAAAAATAATAACAATTTGGCACCAAGTCACTAAAGGAGATATTGAACTGGACACAAGAACACAAGACGTAGGAGCAGGAGTCGGCCATTCAGCCCCTCGAGCCTGCCCTGCCATTCAATAAGATCATGACTGATCTGTCCCAACACTCAACTCCTCTTTCAGGCCTGCTCTGCAGAACCCTCAACTCCCTGAGAGGGTTGAGAACAAATATTTTCCCACAAAGACAAACAGGGTGAGACTCCCAAATCTAGAGCCCCTGAGATAACAAGAATCAAACCAGGTAGAATAAGGCACAAAAGTGAAGCTTATGTCAGATACCGAGAGCTCAATACCACAGAAAGCCGAGAGGAGTGAAGAAAGTGCAGGGGTGAAATTAAAAAGAAAATTAGGAAAGCAAAAAGATAGTCGGTAAATAGTATTACCAAGAAAAATCAAGGAAAGCACAAAGATGTTTTACAAATACATGAAGAGCAAGAGGATAACTGAGGATAGAGTATTAGGGACCAAAAAGGGAATGTGTGTATGGAGGTGGGAGATGTGGGCACGGTTCTTAATGAATACTTTGTATCCGTCTTTATAAAAGAGGGGGAACTATGCAGACATTGTAGTTAAAGAGGAGGAGTGTGAAATATTGGATGGGATAAACAGGGTGAGAGGGAAATATTAAGGTGTTTAGCATCTTTGAAAGTGAATAAATGGTCAGGCCTGGATGCATTGGAATCAGTTCAGAGAAGGTTCACTAGGCTGATTCCTGGGATGAAGGGGTTATCTTATGAGGAATAGTTGAACAGGTTGGGCCTATACTCATTGGAGTTTAGAAGAATGAGAGGTGATCTTATTGAAACATACAAGATTCTGAGGGGACTTTACAGGGCGGATGTTGGGAGGATGTTTCCCTTGTGGAGGAGTCTTGAACTAGGGGGCACCGTTTAAAAATAAAGGGTCTGCCATTTAAGACTGAGCTAAGGAAGACTTCTTTCTCCCAGAGGTTGGTTAGGCTTTGGAATTCTCTTCCCCAGAGAGCAGTGGAGGTTGGGTCAATGAATTTACAAGGGAGTCAAGGGTTATGGGGGGCAGGCAGGAAAATGGAGTTAAAGTCACTATCAGATCAATCATGATCATATTGACTGGCAGAACAGGCTCAAGAGGCTGAATGGCCTACTCCTGCTCCTATTTCTTCAGATCTAGTGTATAAATTGGAGGGTTTGCTCTCCACTTTTTAAACCATTTTTATAGCAGAGACAGGGCCATGTGTAATATAAACAGAGACAGGGTCTAGTGCAGACCTAACCAGTGCATTGATAACTGAGACTAGTGTAAAAGGTATCAAGGATACAGAATTCTAAATATACATTCAGGGGAAGTTTTTTCGGCCAGTATCTAGCAAGGTCAACAAGAGATGGGTCAGTTTGACACTTAGTTTTAGGGAATGAAGCTGGGCCGGTGGAAGGCGATTTAGAAAAGGTGGACTGGAAAACGGTACTTGAAGGTAAATCAGTGTCAGAGCAGTGAGATTGAATCATTTCATCCTGGAGGATTTATTATTCCAGAGTTATTTTTTATTTTCAGAGAAATTCAAATTCACAAGAGCCCAATGTGGGATTTGAACTCCGACTTTTTCAGTCATTAGCTCAGGCTTTCAGATTACAAACTGTAAAAGACATTCACCTTCCTCCTGTTGTGACCTGACTGTCTCAGCTTTTATGTATTGTCTCCAATCTTGTTCTTTCATGTGTCTGAATTATTCAGACATTGGTAAACCACTTCATTCTCTCAGGACATCGGCTTAAAGACCTTCAGGGGCACAATCCACAATCTAATTCACACCCTATTCAAGCAACCAAAATCTTCAACTCCATTCAAACACCCCGATATCCTGTCCCTGCACAGATAACTGACAGTTCCACAATGCAGGAATGTCTGAATGAGAAACCACATTTACCTGACACAATCCAAGCTCCAAATTGAATCATTAAGATATCGAAAATAGCACAGAAATGTGACTTGTTCCTGGTAACAGTGAGACTGAAACATTTCAGGGTACTATTCAACCAAGAAGGATTCCAAAAAAAGTCAGGATCACGATTGAAAGAGAAAGAGAGAGAGTGAAATGGAGAGAGAGAGTGAGAGAAAGAGACACTGTCAGCTCCTGTATGTGGAAGGCCTCTCTGTTCCTTCACCCATTTTAACATTGTACCATTTAGTTTCGATTGCCTCTCCCACAGTCTTCCTTCCAAAATCCATCACTTCACATTTCTCAGCATTGAAGTTAACCTGCCATGTGTCTGTCCAATTTACCAGACTGCCAACAGCCTCCTGAAGTCTGCTACTATTCTCTTCTCTCTCTGCTACATTTCCAAAGATTTGTGTCATCTACAAACTTTAAAGTTCTGCCCCGTAAACCCAAGTCAAGTCATTAATATACAGAGTAAAGCTCCCTCTACACTGTCCCATCAAACAGTCCCAGGGCAGGAAGATCATGGGGTGGATACAAGAGTGAATCTCGCTCCACACTGTCCGAAACAGACAGAGAGAGAGAGAGACAGAAAGAGAGAAACAGAGAGACACAGACCGACAGGGTGACTGAGAGTGAAAGAAGGATATTTAACATCGGACAAAGGAAGAGGAGGCAATTTAACCCCTCAACCCTGTTCCAGCATTCAATGAGCTCAGGGCTGATCTGTGATCTAACTAACACCATATATCCCACCTTTGCCCCTTATCTCTTAATACCTTTGGTTAACAAGAATCTATCAATCACAGATTTAAAAATTAACAATTAAACCAGCATGAAATCCTGTTTACAGAAGAGAGTTCCACAATTACAAAGAAATCCAAAGGAATGATTGGACAGGCTGGGGTTGTTTTCTTTGGAACAGAGGAGACTGAGGAGAGATTGAGTTGAGGTGTATAAAATTATGAGGGGCCTCGATAGAGTGGATAGGAAGGACCTATTTCCCTTAGCACAGAGGTCCATAAGCGGGGACATAGATTTCAAAACTTCCACAACCAATATCATGATGGTGTGATGGCTCCCACAGTGGAATAGCTTGCTGGATGTTTAAAATGGAGGATAGTCCCTCTGGATCTCTCCTGATGTTTCCCTCCCCATATCTATCTCTTATATGCTTGTGCACACAGCAGTGAAGCATTACATCAAATTATTATATCTTGCATTCACCCTTTTCAATCCACCCCAACAATCTCTCTCCCTCCATCTATATTTCTCCCTCTCCCAGGATATTTCACACTCCATGCCTATCTCTTCGATGTCTGTGTACACGGGAATAAAATTTACATCAAAGTAAGATTATATTTTACATTTGCCCTTTCAAACTCACCAAACAATCTCTCTCTCTCCCCAACGTTATCTCTCTGTCTGTGAACAGAGAGACTGTGGAGGTTCTGTCCACAGATCCCTGAAGTTAACAGGACAGCTAGATTAGCTGGTTAAAAAGGCATATGGGACACTTTCCTTTATTGTCTGATGTATAGAATATAAGAGCAGGGAGGTTATGTTCGAACTGTATAAAACACTAGTTAGACCACAGCTAGAGTACTGTGTACAGTTCTGGTCACCACATTACAGGAAGGATGTGATCACACGAGAGAGGGTACAGAGGAGATTTACAGAGGATATTATCAGGATTGGAGAATTTTAACTATGAGGAAAGATTGGACAGGCTGGAATTGTTTTCTTTGGAACAGAGGAGGTTGAGGGGAGATTGAATTGAAGTGTATAAAATGATGATGGGCCTAGATAGAGTGGATAGGAAGGACCCATTTCCCTTCACAGAGGGGGTCAATATAACCAGGGAAGCCCATAGATTTGAATTAATTGTTAGCAGGATTAGCGGGGAGTTGAGAGTAATTGTTTCACTCAGCGGGTGCTGGGGGTCTGGAGCTCACAGCCTGAAAGGGTGGTGGAGGCAGAAACCCTCACTGCATTTAAAAAGTACTCAGATATGAACTTACCGTGCTGCAACCTAAAATGGAGGAAAGAGTCAGGCCGATTAGAAACCAGAGAGATAAGCCGTGATGATTTGAAATACCTCGATCAAACCTCCTCTCGAGTTTCCCTTCTCTATGGAGAACAACCCCAGTTTCTCCAATCTATCCACGTAACTGAAGTCCCTCATCCCTGGAACCTTGCTCGTGAATCTTTTCTGCACCCTCTCTATTGCCCCCACATCCTTCCTGAAGTGTGGTGTCCAGGATTGGACAATACTCCAGTTGAGGTGAAACCAGTGTTTTACAAAAGGTCCATCATATCTTCCTTGCTTTTATACTCTGAGCCTCTATTTACAAAGCCTGGGATCCAATCTGCCTTTTAACCACTTTCTCAACTAGCCCTGCCATCTTCAATTTGTGCACAGATATCCCCAGGTCTCTCTGTTCCGGCACCCACTTCCTTCTGTTCTTCGGTTCTCATGACAGAAAGAGACTGGAGGACAGGGAGGTCTAGAAAGAAGGAGGGGGAGAGAGAGCCAACAAACTGTAAACACGTCTGGGAACACCACCACCTGCAAGTTTCCCTTCAAGTCACACACCATCCTGACTTGGAACTATATCGCTGTTCCTTCACTGTGACTGGGTCAAAATCCCGGAACTCCCTTCCAAACAGCACTGAGAAAGAGGAAGAGATTGGGATGGAGAGTGTCGGTCAGTGTTCCTGCAAAGCTGTGTGCAGCAGCCTGGAAGGTGCCACGCAGGTCCTGTTCCGTGATAAATAACACATGTCTGCAAAGATTCTTCAAATATTTAAAGGGACTGCGCACGGGACAAAAAAATTTGCCGTGCACAACAACTAAATTGTTTTTGGAACATTGAAGCCAGATGTAGCTCAATGGGTAATAATCCTGCCTCTGAGTTATACGTTTGTGGGTTCAGGTCTGAACATTAAATCTAGGTTGATGTCACCCAACAGAAAATCAGAACAGACCAGCAAGACTCAGAAAAGGAAATGTGTGTTAAACTTGTGAGCCTCACTTTCTGGAATGTTTTAGTCTTTGGTCAGAATGTTGACCCAGTGAAATTTTGCCCCAGTGGGATGAGAGTTATCTGAATAGAGATTATAACATCTTATTGCAACATGAAGGTACCGTGCGTTCCGAGTATAACAATATTTAGAGCATCCCATCAAAAAATGTCTTTGCTGGGTGTGGGATCAGGGTTTGATATTTTCAAAACACTTTTGATAAGGTCAATCTGAGATTTAAAAATGAACTATTGATACATCAATGGGTGTTTACAGAAGACAGTTCCAAACTAACACCACCTTCAGTGTGTAGAGGTGTTTCCTAACTTCACTCCTGAAAGGTCTGCCTCGAATTTTGAGACTATGCTCACTCATCCCAGACTCCCCACAAACATAAAAACAGACTGTAAAAGTTTCTATCGGTACGTAAAAAGGAAACGTTTGGCTGAGACAAATGTGGGTCCATTACAGGCAGAGTCAGGAGAATTTATAATGGGGAATAGAGAAATGGCAGTGAAGCTAAATGATGACTTTGTGTCTGTCTTCACTGAGGAAGATACAAGAAATCTCCCAGAATTAGAGATCCAAAGGATTAGGGGGAAATGAGGAATTGAAGGAAATTAGTATTAGTAAGAAGGTTGTATTGGAGAAATTAATGGGACTGAAGGTTGATAAGTTGCCAGGACCTGATATTCTACATCCCAGAGTGTTGAAAGAGGTAGCTATGGAGATAGTGGATGCATTAGTGATCATCTTCCAAAGACATAATGGGATAGGAGGATAGTCTGGGAAAAAGGCATTGAAGTGGATGATCAGCCATGATAGTATTGAATGGCGGAGCAGGCTTGATGGGCTGAATGGCCGACTCCTGTTCCTATGTTCCCAAGCTGCTGAAATAGTTTTCCCGAAACAACCCCATCAGTTCCCCTTAATATCTCAACAACTTTGATCAAATCACTTTGATCCTCCTAAATTCCAGGGAATACATCAATAGTTTGTGTAATATCACCTCGTAATTTAACCCTTGGAGTCCAGTTATCATTCTGGGAAATCTACACTGCACTCAAATGGACATGGACCCCCCAAGTCTCTTTGAACCTCCAGTGTTTCTAGCTTTACACCATTTATAAAGTACTCTGTTCTAGTCTTTTTTACTGACATTGAAATCTAACTACCACAGTTTTAACCATTCACTTCAGATATTAATATCTCTTTGTAATTTGATGCTTCCAGCTACACTGCTTACAATGCTGCCTATTTTTGTGTCATTGGTAAACTTGGGTTTGTTGCATTCTACCCCATCATCATAAATCATTAATAAATACAGCAAACTGAGACACACACAGGCTTTGCACCAGTAGACAGGAGTGAATCATTCCAACCCAGAGGTTTTTTAATTCCAGATTTATGTTTTTTTTTCGAAAAAGCAGAATTCAAATTCACAACAGCCCAGTGTGGGATTTAAACTTCTACTTTTTCAATCATCAGCTCAGGCCTTCAAATTAAAACACATAAAGAGATTCATTTTCCCACTGCTGTTGTTTGACTGTCTCAGGTTTTGTGTATTGTTCCCTTCTCCTCTTCTTCCATGTGTCTGAAGTCTTTGAAGTTTGTCAGACATTGGTAAACTACTTCATGTGGTGTTCTGTCAATACCTTCAATTCTGTGTATCTGGAAGGGACACAATTCAAATTCTCACCTTATTGCATCAGCCAAAAGCTGCAGGTCCATTCAAACACCCCTATTTCCTGTCTTTGCAAAGAAAGCTCACACTTCCACAATGCAGGAATGTCTGAATGGAAACAGCTTTTGACACATTTCCCAACACGTTTGCTAACACTTTTCAGGATGAAGCTAAATTCAACTTAGAGATTGCAAGCCCCAAATTGAATCTTTAAGATATAAAAAGTGACACAAATGAAATCCCAGATCTCTCTGTCCCTGCACCCATTTTAACATTGTACCATTCAGTTTATATCGCTTCTCCTCAGCCTTCCTTCCAAAATGCATCATTTGACATTTCTCAGCATTGAAGTTAACCTGCCATGTGTCTGACCATTTCACCAGACTGCCTCTATCCTCCTGAAGTCTACTACTATTCCCTTCCCTGTTTATTACATTGCAGATGGTGTAATGTTGAAGTTATGCCCTGTAAACCCAAGTCCAAGTCATTAATATATATCAAAAAGATCAGTGGTCCTAATCCAAACCCCTGGGGAATACCCCTGTACCACAATGTACACTGTATACAGTCAGTACAAAAGCAGGGAGGTTATGCTGAACATTTATAAAGCTCTAGTTAGGCCCCAATTGGAGAATTGTGTCCAGTTCTGGTCACCACACTTTAGGAAGGAGGTGAGGGTCCTTGAGAGGGTGCAGAGGAGATTTACCAGAATGGTTCCAGGGATGACGGATTTTAGCTACAAAGTTAGGTTGGAAAAGCTGGGTTTGATCTCTTTAGAACAAAGGAGATTGAGGGGAGATTGACTAGAAGTCTATAAGATTATGTCAGGCATAGATACCGTCCTCCAGTCTGAACCAACCATTCACCACTACTCTCTGTGTTCTGTCCCTTATCCAATGTCGTATCCACTCTGTCCCTGTCCCGTTCATTCCATGAACATTCATTTTGCTAACTAGTCAATTATGAGGCACCATTATGAACTCCCCATGAGGAAATTGGTCCCAGAGCACAGAAAAACACAAACACAGAAAAACACACACAGACAGACAATGAGCATCTGCAACAAGAGAGAATCCAACCACCTCCCCTTGGCATTCAAAGCATTATCCCATCACTGAATCACCCAGCATCAACATCCTGAGGAAACACTCACCAGAAACTGAGCTGAAGAAATCACATCAGTACTGTGGCTACAAGTGACTCACCCCCTGACTCCCCAAAGCCTTTCAACCACCTACAAGACACAAGTCAGGTGTGTGATGGTATCTCTCCACTTGCCTGGATGAGTGCAGAACCTACAACACTCCAGAATCTCGACACCATCCAGGACAAAGCAGCCCACTTGATTGGCACCCCATCCACCACTTTAAACTTTAATCAGATCACCCCTTAACCTTCTAAATTCCAGGGATACAGAGTAAAGCTCCATCTACACTGTCCCATCAAATGCTGCCAAGCTATTAGTTAGCTATTGAGTAAATCTCTGTCCTCTCTGTTCTATAAAACACTCCCAGGACAGGTACAGTGTGGGGTTAGATACAGAGTAAAGCTGCCTCTATATTTGCCTCTCTTTCTCCTCCTCCATCCAAATGGAGAGAGTAACAGTGAGAAAGACAGGGATAGATATAGAGAGAGAATAGCAGAGAGAGGGATGGATAGCAATGAGGAGAGAGTACCAGAGAGAAAGAGGAAGAGATTGGGATGGAGAGTGTCGTCAGTGTTCCTGCAAAGCTGTGTACAACAGCCTGGAAGGTAAGACACAGCGAGAGATTGGGATTGAGAGGGTACAGAGGGAGAGAGATAGATCGAGGGAGAGAGAGGGGTAGAGACAGGGAGAGGCAGAGACAAGGAGAGGCAGATAGAGAGGTAGAGACAGGGAGAGGCAGATAGAGAGGTCGAGACAGGGAGAGGTAGAGCGCCAGAGGCAGAGAGAGAGACAGGGAGGGACAGATGGTGTAAGGGAGGCACAAATAGAGTCATGGACAGAGGCAGGGACAGAGGCAGAGAAAGAGAGAGAAAGAGAGACGGAGAGAGACAAAGAGAGAGAGAGAGAAAGGGAGGGAGACACAGGAAGTAGCAGAGAAAGAGGGAGAAGCAGAGAGAGAGTGATGGGGAAAGAAAATGAGAAAGTCAGGCAGGGGAAGAGTCAGAGAGAGAGGGAGATGGACAGAGAGAGAGGGAGATACAGTGAGAGGAAGACAGAGAGAGAATGTTGAAGGAACTGTACTCTGTTCCTAAGCTGTGC
>NW_027140116.1:45000-102500 GCF_036365525.1 Heterodontus francisci
GACAGAGAGAGAGAGACACACAGATAGAAGGAGAGAGAGGGAGAGACAGAGAGAGAGGCAGAGACAGAGAGAGAAGGAGAGAGAGGGAGTGACAGAAAGGGAAAGATAGATGGAGGGACAGAGAGAGAAGGAGAGAGAGGGAGAGACAGAGAGAGAGGCAGAGACAGAGAGAGAAGGAGAGAGAGGGAGAGACAGAAAGGGAAAGACAGATGGAGAGACAGAGAGAGAGACACACACAGATAGAAGGAGAGAGAGGGAGAGACAGAGAGGAAAAGGGATAGAAGGAGAGAGAGGGAGAGACAGAGAGGAAAAGGCAGATGGAGGTGCAGGGAGAGAGACAGAGAGAATGGCAGAGACAGAGATAGAAGGAGAGAGAGGGAGTTAGTCAGGAGGAGTGGGAGAGGGAGATAGAGGGGAGAGACAGATAGAGGGAGAGACAGACAGATAGAGGGAGAGACAGACAGATAGAGGGGGAGACAGACAGATAGAGGGGGAGACAGACAGATAGAGGGGGAGAGTGAGATAGAGGGGGAGAGGGAGATTGAGGGTGAGAGTGAGAGAGGGGCAGAGGCAGATAGAGGGGCAGAGGCAGATAGAGGGGCAGAGGGAGATAGAGGGGCAGAGGGAGATGGAGGGTGAGAGGGAGAGAGAGGGGGAGAGGAAGAGAGAGGGGGGAGTGGGAGAGAGAGCGGGAGAGAGTGAGAGTGAGATAGAGGGCGAGAGACACATCAATGGGGAGAGTGCGATAGAGGGGGAAGGATGGGATAGAGTGGGGAGAGGGAGATAGAGTGGGGAGAGGGAGATAGAGGGGGAGAGGGAGAGAGAGCGGGAGAGGGAGAGAGGGAGATAGAGGGGGAGAGACAGATAGAGGGGACGAGTGAGCTAGAGGGGAAGAGTGAGACAGAGGAGGTGTGTGAGATAGAAGGGGTGTGTGAGATAGAGGGGGTCTGTGTGAGATAGAGGGGGTGTGTGTGATAGAGCGGGTGTGTGAGATAGAGGGGGTGTGTGAGATAGAGGGGGAGAGGGAGATAGAGGGGCAGAGGGAGATAGAGGGGGAGAGTGAGATAGAGGGGAGAGGAGATAGAGGGAGAGAGCGAGATAGAGGGAGAGAGTGAGATAGAGGGGGAGAGTGAGATAGAGGGGAAGTGTGAGATCGAGGGGATGTGTGAAATAGAGTGCGAGAGGGAGATAGAGTGGGTGAGGGAGAGAGAGTGGAGAGTGAGATAGAGGGGGATTGGGAGATAGCAGGGAGAGGAGATAGAGGTGGCGAGGGAGATGAGGGGATTGGGAGATAGAGGGGGAGAGGGAGATAGAGGGGGGTGAGGGAGATAGAGGGGGGTGAGGGAGATAGAGGGGAAGAGGGATATAGAGGGGGGTGAGGGAGATAGAGGGGGGTGAGGAGATAGAGGGGAAGAGGTAGAGAGAGGGGAGAGGGAGATAGAGGGTGGAGACGGAGATAGAGGGTGAGACGGAGATAGAGGGGGAGAGGGAGATAGAGGGGGATTGGGAGATAGAGGGGGAGAGGGAGATAGAGGGTGGAGACGGAGATCGAGGGGGAGAGGGAGATAGAGGGAGAGAGGGAGATAGAGGGGGAGATTGAGATAGAGGGAGAGAGGGAGATAGAGGGAGAGAGCGAGATAGAGGGAGAGAGTGAGATAGAGGGGGAGAGTGAATAGAGGGGAAGTGTGAGATCGAGGGGATGTGTGAAATAGAGTGCGAGAGGGAGATAGAGGGGGAGATGGAGATAGAGGAGAGGAGGGAGATAGAGTGGGTGAGGGAGAGAGAGTGGGAGAGTGAGATAGAGGGGGATTGGGAGATAGCAGGGGAGAGGGAGATAGAGGGTGGCGAGGGAGATAGAGGGGGATGGGAGATAGAGGGGGAGAGGGAGATAGAGGGGGGTGAGGGAGATAGAGGGGGGTGAGGGAGATAGAGGGGAAGAGGGAGATAGAGGGGGTGATGGAGATAGAGGGGGGTGAGGAGATAGAGGGGGGGAGGGAGATAGAGGGGGAAGAGGGAGATAGAGGGGGAGAGGAGAGTAGAGGGGGTTGAGGGAGATAGAGGGGGGTTGAGGGAGATAGAGGGGGGTTGAGGGAGAGAGAGCGGGAGAGGGAGATAGAGGGGGAGAGGGAGATAGAGGGGGGAGAGGGAGATAGAGGGTGGAGACGGAGATAGAGGGGGAAGATGGATGGGGGTAGAGGGTTGGTGATCCTGGTGGAATTCTCTACCGCAGAAGGCAGTGGAGCCAAGTCATTAAATATATTCATGGAGGAGAGAGATATATTTCTAAATGTCAAAGGGATCAAGGGGTATGGGGAAAAGTGGGAACAGGGTACTGAGATTAGACCATCGGTCCATGATCTTTATTGAATGACGGAGCAGCCCAAAGGGTCCGAATGGCCTCCTCCTGATCCTATTTCTATGTTCCTATGAGAGAGGCGGATGAGAGAGGGAGAGAGAAGGAGAAACAGAGAGAGAAGGAGAGATAGAGATGGAGCGAGGTGACCCTGTATTCTCTCTCCTCAACACACACACACACACACACACACACACACACACATCCATAAAGGGACACCACACACACACACACACAGACACATCCATGAAGGGACACACAGACACACACACACAGAGACACACACACAGACACACACACACAGACACACAGACACACAGACACAGACACAGACACATCCATGAAGGGACACACAGACACACACACACAGACACACACAGACACACACACACAGACACAGACACACACACAGACACACACACAGACACACACACTCACACACACACAGACACACACACACACAGACACAGACACACACACAGACAGATTTTACAATCCACACTGATGTCAGTAAAAATGACCAACAGAACCTCAGTAACAATCCCCAGTGTCTGCCCAGTCCTGAGAGAGACAGAGAGAGAGATAGGGCAGTGACAGAGAAAGACAGTGAAAGAGGGAGGACAAAACAGCTTGTAGGAGAAACTTTACATTTATTTGTGTTCCACAGATTTTATTAAAAGTGAAAGGGATTGGACACTGGAAAAGCTGTCAACACACAACAACAACACTGAGAGACTTTAGATGTGAGGGAAGGGAGACACACTTTAAAATCCACACTGATGTCAGTAAAAATCCCCAAACACAACCTCAGTAACAATCCCCATTATCTGCCCAGTCCTGTATTGTGGGTTTTCTTCTTTGGCCTCCTTATCTCGAGAGACAATGGGTAAGTGCCTGGAGGTGGTCAGTGGTTTGTGGAGCAGCGCCTGGAGTGGCTATAAAGGCCAATTCTAGAGTGACAAGCTCTTCCACAGGTGCTGCAGAGAAATGAGATTGTCGGGGCTGTTACACAGTTGGCTTTCCCTTGCGCCTCTGTCTTTTTTGTGGGTTTAGTGTGAGGTTTGAGGGGGGAGGGTTGGATCAGTGTTTGATATTTTGAAACTGCAGGGAAAGAATTAAAGGTTTAAAATGAACTAAGAGATGGCTGGAAGCATTGCTGTGCTGGGATTAACATATCAATGGACTGGAAAAGTCAGGAAGGTCCTGTCCTGGGATTAACATATCAATGGACAGGCCCCCTCCCCGCCCCCGAGGCAGGAGATTGAGAGACAGCCCAACATGTCAGAGGCCCAAGGGTGGAGTTTGCAAACAGCTCACTCAGGATATAAACTGGGTTTGAAGATCTCAGTTCCAATCACAAAACCCACCTTTCACTCTCTCTCTAGAGAGAGAGGACACATTCCCCAGTCTGATTCAGTGTGTGTGTCTGTGTATCTGTGTGTGTGCTCTCTCTGTCTCAATCTGCTTTATAACTGTGATTTGATTGTATTTGAATATTGCTGATTGTCTGTGTAACTGAGAGAGGAAACCCTGGGCTCTTGCTGTGCTATTTTGTTTAAAAATATCCTCACTTTGTATTTTAATCCAATTTTTTTCTCCTTCTTTCCCCTGAGGAATTTTCATTCTGAAAACTGCACCGTGAAGGTGAAAAGAGGGAAAGTTTGGGACGAGGAATCCTTGGACAGGAGCTTCCTCCCGAGGGATGGACTGAGGCCTTGTCCACAGGCTGCACCCAAAGGGCCCACGTGAGTTGTGTCTGTTTATTAGCCTGAGGTTTAATTTCCTCTCTGGGGCCCTGGGTTAACCATTTCATGTTGGATTGGGGCTCCTGGTGTTTTATACAGATTGAAAGCCTTGGGTTAAGGAGCAGCCCCAGGAGGGAGTCCCATTTGCCACTTGCTCCTTCCAGCCCTGTCTGTGAGGTTTGCTGGTGTTTTGGTCAATGCGAGGAAGCTGACAGTGAAATAAGATGCACGGTGCCCATTTAATTCATTTTACTGTAGTTCTGAGCTTTCTCTCTGTCTCCACATTCTTTCCCTGTGTCTCTATCTCCCCCCAAGCTTTCTCTTCTCTGTCTCGGTTTCACACTCACCTTCTCCAATTAAACCTTTAATAAATAAAAAAACATGCCACACACGGCAATGTGATTGTCGTTATTTGAAATTGTGAGACAGAATCAGCAGCTTGTTCCCAGTTTAAAGAGGAGTTTCACCCTTTCTGGGGACTGAAATCTGCCTAATATCACATTGCAGCTTGTGGGATCTTGCTGTGCATCTCGTGCCCTTAAGCATTTCCTGCACAACAATGAGGACACTTTAAAATTCAGCTTCCTGAGGGTGTAGTATGGATTTCTCTGTTTACTCTCCATCTTCCTCTGCTTTCTCTCCCCGCACTTTCTCTATTTTAACCATTAATCAATAGGTGCCCCAATGTGTGCACAGCAAGATCCCACAGGCAGCAATATGATAATATGCAGATAATGTGTTTTCAGTGAAGTAAGTTTCGGGATCGCAGAGGGAGGGACTTTCCTGCAGCGGCTAAGTGGTTAGTACCGCAGCCTCACAGCTCCAGCAACCAGGTTGGGTTCTGGGTACTGCCTGTGCGGAGTTTGCAAGTTACTCCGTGTGGGTTTCCTCCGGGTGCTCTGGTTTCCTGCCACAAGCCAAAGACTTGCGGGTTGATAGGGACAGAGAGAGAGGCAGAGAGAGAGGCAGAGAGAGAGGCAGAGACAGAGAGAGAAGGAGAGACTGGGAGGGAAAGACAGATGGAGGGACAGAGAGGGAGACAGAGATAGAAGGAGAGAGATGGAGTGATGGGTGGGGTGTGGGAAGACAGATGGAGGGACAGGGAGAGAGGCAGGGATAGAACGAGTGAGAGGGAGTGATAGGGAGGGAAATACAGATGGAAAGACAGAGAGAAAGACAGATTGGAGAGAGAGGGAGTGACAGGGAGGGAAAGACGGATGGAGGGACAGAGTGAGAGAGAAGGAGAGAGAGGGAGTGACAGAGAAGGAGAGAGGGGTTGACAGATGGAAAAACAGATGGAGAGACAGAGAGAGATACAGAGATAGAAGGAGAGAGGGGGAGTGTCAGGGAGGCAAAGACAGATAGAGGGACAGACTGAGAGACAGAGAGAGATGGAGTGACAGGGAGGGAAGGACTGATGGAGGGACAAAGTGAGGGACAGAGAGAGAAGGAGAGAGATGGAGTGACAGGGAGGGAGGGACAGATGGAGGGATGGAGAGAGAGAGACAGAGATAGAAGGAGAGAGATGGAGTGACATGGGGGGAAAGACAGATGGAGGGACAGAGAGAGAGAGAGAGAGAGGAAGAGGCAGAGACAGAGATAGAAGGAGAGAGAGGGAGTGACATGGGGGAAAGACAGATGGAGGGACAGAGAGAGAAGGAGGGAGAGGGAGAGACAGAGAGAAGGAGAGTGGGAGTGACAGAGAGGGAAAGACAAATGGTGGAACAGAGAGAGAGACAGAGATAGAAGGAGAGAGAGGGAGCAACAGAAAGGGAAAGACAAATGGTGGAACAGAGAGAGAGACAGAGATAGAAGGAGAGAGTGGGAGCCACAGAGAGGGAAAGACAGATGGAGGGACAGAGATAGAAGGAGAGAGAAGGAGTGACTGGGAGGGAAAGGCAGATGGAGTGACCGAGGGAGAGAGACAGAGAGACAGAGAGAGAGGCAGAGACAGAGAGAGAAGGAGAGTGTGGGTGAGACAGAGAGGGAAAGGCAGTTGGAGAGACAGAGAGAGAGAGAGGCAGAGATGGAAGGAGAGAGAGGGAGACACAGAGAGGGGGAGAGAGTGGGAGAGACAGAGAGGGAAAGACAGATGGAGGGACAGAGAGAGAGACAGAGAGAGAAGGAGAGAGAGAGAGTGTCATGGAGGGAAAGACAGATGGAGGGCAGAGAGAGAGAGACAGGGAGAGAAATGGAGTGACATGGAGGGAAGGACAGATGGAGGGACAGAGAGATAGAGACAGAGATAGAAGGAGAGAGATGGAGTGATGGGTGGGGGGTGGGAAGACAGATTGAGGGACAGGGAGAGAGGCAGAGATAGAACGAGTGTCCCTCCATTTGTCTCTCCTTCTGTCTTTCCCTCCCTGTCACTCCCTCTCTCTACTTCTATCTCTGTCTCTCTCTCTCTGTCTCTCCATCTGTCTTTTCCTCTCTGTCTCTCTCTCTCTCTCCTTCTATCTCTGTCTCTCTCTCTCAGTCTTTCCATCTGTCTTTCCCTCCCTGTCACTCCCTCTCTCTCCTTCTATCTCTGTCTCTCTCTCTCAGTCTTTCCATCTGTCTTTCCCTCCCTGCCACTCCCTCTTCCTCCTTCCATCTCTGCCTCTCTCTCTCTCAATCTTTCCATCTGTCTTTCCCTCCCTGTCACTCCCTCTCTCTCCTTCTATCTCTGTCTCTCGCTCTCTGTCTCTCCATCTGTCCTTCCCTCCCTGTCACTCCATTTCTCTCCTTCTATCTCTGTCTCTCTCTCCCAGTCTTTCCATCTGTCTTTCCCTCCCTGTCACTCCCTCTCTCTCCTTCTATCTCTGTCTCTCTCTCTCTCTCTGTCTCTCCATCTGTCTTTCCCGCCCTGTCACTACCTCTCTGTCCTTCTATCTCTGTCTATCTCACTCTGTCCCTCCATCTGTCTATCCCTCCCTGTCACTCCATCTCTCTCCATTCTCTGTCCCTCACTCTGTCCCTCCATTTGTCTCTCCTTCTGTCTTTCCCTCCCTGTCACTCCCTCTCTCTCCTTCTATCTCTGTCTCTCGCTCTCTGTCTCTCCATCTGTCCTTCCCTCCCTGTCACTCCATCTCTCTCCTCTCTCTGTCTCTCACTCTGTCCCTCCATCTGTCTTTCCCTCCCTGTCACTCCATCTCTCTCCTTCCATCTCTGCGTCTCTCTCTCTCTCTGTCTCTCCAACTGCCTTTCCCTCTCTGGTTGACTAACAGGAAGCAGAGAGTGGGGATAAATGAGTGCTATTCTGGTTGGCAATCAGTCACTAGTGGTGTGCCTCAGGGATCGGTGTTGGGACCGCAATTATTTACAATTTATATCGATGATTTGGAGTTGGGGACCACGTGTAGGTTGTTAAAGTTTGCAGATGACACTAAGATGAGTGGCAGAGCAAAGTGTGCAGATGACTGTGAAACTTTGCAGAGGAACATAAATACATTGAGTGAGTGGGCAAAGGTCTGGCAGATGGAATACAATGTTAATACATGTGAAGTTATTCATTTCGGTAGGAGTAACAGTAAAAAGGATTATTACTTGAATGGTAAAAAGTTGCAGCATGCTGCTATGCAGAGGGACCTGGGTGTCCTTGTGCATGAATCGCAGAAGGTTGGTCTGCAGGTACAGCAAGGAATTAGGAAGGCAAATGGAACTTTGTCCTTCATTGCTAAAGGGATTGAGTTTAAAAGCAGAGAGGTTATGTTGCAGCTGTATAAAGGTACTGGTGAGGCCGCACCTGGAGTACTGTGTGCAGTTTTGGTCTCCTTACTTGAGAAAGGATGTACTGGCACTGGAGAGGGTGCAGAGGAGGTTCACTAGGTTGATTCCAGAGTTGAGGGGGTTGGCTTATGAGGAGAGACTGAGTAGATTGGGATTATATTCATTGGAGTTCAGAAGAATGAGGGGGGATCTTATAGAAACTGAAATTGAAATATTATAGAAATTGAAATATTCTTCTGTCACTCTCTGTCCCTTGGGCAGTCTGTTTGTGTGTGTGTCTGTGCATGTCGGTCTGTGTGTGTGTGGTTCTGTGTGTGTTTCTCTGTGTGCCTGTGTGTGGTTCTCTGTGTGTGGGTGTGTGTCTGTCTGTCTGAGTCTTTGCCTGTTTCTCTCTCCTCTCTCAGAACCTCAGTAAAACTCAACATACATCAATTTGCTATTTTAATTTGTCTGCTTTTGGTGATACCACAACTGCAGAGGGTGCACTTCCTTCTGCAGGCTGGTAGGAAACCCATATCCCGCTCTTTAACGGCATATTCTGTCTGCTTTGTATACTAAATTGATTAATCCCTAATAATTGATCAAATCTGACATTGATTACTGTTTGAAAGTCTCCAGGTTTACTTTCCTCCCAGGGCTGATTAAAAGTTCGAGTTTCCCTCAGTGTTTTGGAAATAACAAACCCTGATCCCACACCCAGTAAAGTATTTTACATGATGGGACGCTGCAAATGTTGTTATACTCAGTGCGCACGGTACCTTCATGTTGTAATAAGATGTTATAATCTCTATTCAGATAACTCTCATGCCACAGGGGCAAAATTTCACTGGGTCAACATTCTGACCAAACACTAAAACATTACAGAAAGCTGGGCTCACAAATTCAACACAAGTTTCCTTTTCTGTGTGTCGCTGGTCTGTTCTGATTTTCTGTTGGGTGACATCAGTCTAGATTTTGTGTTCAGACCTGAACTCACAAACGTATAACTCAGAGGCAGGATTATTACCCACTGAGCTACAGCTGGCTCCAATGTTCCCAGAAAATTTAGTTGTTGTGCACGGCAAGTTTTTATTGACCCATGTGCAGTCCCTTTAAATTTTTAAGAATCTTCGAAGACGTGTGTTATTTATCACGGAACAGGACCTGCGTGGTACCTTCCAGGCTGCTGCACACAGCTTTGCAGGAACACTGACCGACACTCTCCATCCCAATCTCTTCCTCTCTGGTAATCTCTCCCCATTGCTATCCTTCCCTCTCTCTGTTCTTCTCTCTCTATATCTATCCCTGTCTTTCTCACTGTTACTCTCTCCATCTGGATGGAGGAGGAGAAAGAGAGGCATATATAGAGGCAGCTTTACTCGGTATCTAACCCCACACTGTACCTGTCCTGCGAGTGTTTTATAGAACAGAGAGGACAGAGATTTGCTCTGTAGATAACTCCACTCTGTACTTGGCTTGGCAGCATTTGAAGGGACAGTTTAGACGGAGCTTTACTCTGTATCCTGGAATTTTGAAGTGTAAGGGGTGTTTAGTTTAGTTTAATTTAGAGATTCAGCACTGAAACAGGCCCTTCGGCCCACCGAGTCTGTGCCGACCATCAACCACCCATTTATACTAATCCTACACTAATTCCATATTCCTACCACATCCCCACCTGTCCCCATATTTCCCTACCACCTACCTATACTAGGGGCAATTGCTAATGGCCAATTTACCGATCAACCTGCAAGTCTTTGGCATGTGGGAGGAAACCGGAGCACCCGGTGGAAACCCACGCAGACACAGGGAGAACTTGCAAACTCCACACAGGCAGTACCCAGAATTGAACCCGGGTCTCTGGAGCTGTGAGGCTGCGGTACTAACCACTGTGCTGGGTGAATTGATCAAAGTTTACAAGACAATACTGGAAACTGATGGGGTAGATAGAGAGAAACTCTTCTCACTGGTTGGAGGAGTCTCGGACGAGGGGCACAGTCGAAAAATCGAACATTAGTCGAAGACCCTTTCAAGGGTGAAATTTATTAACACTTCTACACACAAAGGATGGTGGAATTTTGGAATTGTCTTCCACAAATGATCCCTCCCTATCTCTGCAATC
The DNA here is from genome assembly GCF_036365525.1 of Heterodontus francisci. Taxonomy (NCBI): domain Eukaryota; kingdom Metazoa; phylum Chordata; class Chondrichthyes; order Heterodontiformes; family Heterodontidae; genus Heterodontus; species Heterodontus francisci. Next base: position 54,905 of record NW_027140116.1, read on the forward strand.
TCCTCCAGCTCCACAATCCACCAATATCTGCCATCTTCTAATTCTGACCTCTTGAACATCCCCAATTTGAATCGTTCCACCATTGGTGGCCGTGCCTTCAAGCTGCCAAGGCCCTAACTCTGGAATTCCTTTCCCAAACCTCTCCATCTCACTAACTCTCTTTCCTCTTTGAGGATTCTCCCTCAAACCAACCTCTGACCAAGTTTTTGGTCATCTGGTCTAATATCTCCTGAAGTGACTCGGTGTCAAATTTTTATTTTCTTGATTCATTTGTTGGATGTGTGCGTTAGTGGCCAGGACAGAATTTATTGCCCATTCACAATTGCCCTTGAGAAGGTGGTGTTGAGCCTCCTTCTTGAACCGCTCTAGTCCATGTGGGGTAGGTACACCCACAGTGCTGTTAGGAAGGGAGATCCAGGATTTTGACCCAGTCACAGTGAAGGAGCAGCGATATAGTTCCAAGTCAGGATGGTGTGTGACTTAAGGGAAACTTGCAGGTGGTGGTGTTCCCATACGTGTTTCCTGTTTGTTTGCTCTCTCTCCCCCTCCTTCTTTCTAGACCTCCCTGTCCTTCTGTCCCTCTGTGTTATGAGAACCTAAGAACAGAAGGAAGTGGGTTCAGGAACAGAGAGACCTGGGGATGTGTGTGCACAAACTGAAGGTGGCAGAGCGAGTTGAGAAAGTGGTTAAAAGGCATATGGGATCCTAGGCTTTGTAAATAGAGGCTTAGAGTATAAAAGCAAGGAGGTTATGATGAAGCTTTATAAAACACTGCTTCATCCTCAACTAGTATTGTGTCCAATTCTGGACACCGTACTTTCGGAAGGATGTGGGGGCTTTAGAGAGGATGCAGAAAAGATTCACGAGCAAGGTTCCAGGGATGAGGGACTTCAGTTACGTGGATAGATTGGAGAAACTGGTGTTGTTCTCCATAGAGAAGAGAAACTTGAGATGAGATTTGATCGAGGTGTTCAATCATGAGGGGTCCTGACAGAGTAGATGTCGGAGTAGGACATTCCGGACCCATTTCTGTTCAGTGTTTACTTAAACAAGCGAATTGACCATTTAATATTTTTAACTTACTTAACCCTTGTGTTCCCACAAAGATCAAGCTAGTAAATTCAACAGTGGTCACTTTGACTTCATCCCATCGTGTCTTATGTACATACTGACAGGATAGCAGGTATAACTGTAATCATAAAATTCAGCTGAAAATTGATCAGTTACATTCTTATTTCAGTCCATATTTACAGTACACACGGTACCTTACTGTTGTAATAAAGTCATATAGTGTCTATTCATCCCACTGGGGCAAAATGTCACTGGCTCAACATTCTCACCAAATACTAAAGCATTCCACAATGCAAGACTCTCAAATTCAACACAAGTTTCCTTTTCTGAGTCTCGCTGGTCTGTTCTGATTCTCTGAGGGATTACTGATGCTTATCCTCCACATGAGCAGTCGTCCTAATCCCGTGTGCCTGTCCTGCTCCCAAACCCGGCATCCGCTTACATTAAGGCAAGTGATACAGGAGCGTCTCAGTGAATGAGGCAGGTGAGGCTTGAGGCTGAGCCGGGCACAGTGAGTGACCCGGGTTAATCCGACACTCCAGGGAATGTTTAAACGGAGCTTTACTCTGTATCGAAGATATGCTGTACCTTCTCTAAGAGTGTTCGATGAGGCAGTGTAGACGAGGAGAGTTATTCCTTACCCATTTTAAACATGGAGAAGTGAATATCCAAGAGATTGTTTTAAATGTGATGAGGGTTTCTGCCTCTACCACCCTTTCAGGCAGTGAGTTCCAGAGACCTACCAGCCACTGGGTGAAGAAACTATTGATGTGTTTCGTTCAGTTAAGTTTGATGTCAATGTTTCCCCAGGATGTTGACGCTGGGTGATTCAGCGATGGGATAATGCTTTGAATGCCAAGGGGAGGTGGTTGGATTCTCTCTTGTTGCAGATGGTCATTGCCTGGCACTTGTGTGACGTGAATGTTACTTGTCACTGGTCGGCCCAAACCTGAATGTTGTCTGGGTCTTGGTGCATGTGGCTCTGGATTGGTTCATTATCTGAGGCAAAATACTGTGGATGCTGGAAATCTGGAATCCATCGAGCTGAATCACTAACTCTGCTTCTCTCTCCACAGATGCTGCCTGACCTGCTCAGTATTTAAAGCACTTTCTGCTGGGATCTCAGCTGAAGATGGTTGGGCTGAGGACACGACCCTGATAAACTCCTGCAGTGAAGGCCTGGGACTGAGATGATTGACTTCCAACAACCAAAACCATCTTCCTTCGTGCTCGGTATGATTCCAACCAGTGGAGAGATTTTCCCCGATTCCCACTGACTTCAGTTTTACTCGGGCTCCTCGATGTCACACTCGGTCAAACGCTGCCTTGATGTTAAGGTCAGTCTCTCTTCCCAGTAGCAGACAGGAGTGAATCGTTCCCTTTGACCCGTTGTACACTGAACAAGCTGTGCTTCTTCACAGCCTGATACAGGACTGTACACAGCCGATTAATGTAGCCCATCAAACACTCCCAGAGCAGGTTCAGCACAGCTTAGGAACAGAGTACAGTTCCTTCAACATTCTCTCTCTGTCTTCCTCTCTCTGTCTCTCCCTCCTGCTATCTCTGACACTAGGAGAGAGACAGAGGGAGAGAGGGTTTGATATGCAGACAGAGACAGGGCTGCAGAGAGGGACAAGGTTGGAGAGAGAGATATTGTTGGGGTGGATTGAAAGGGAGAATGTAAGATATATTAATTTGATGTAATCCTTCATTGCTGTGTGCACAAACATATAAGAGATCGATATGGAGAGAGAAACATGGGGAGAGATCCAGAGGGAATATCCTCCATTTTAAACAGCCAGCAAGCTATTCCACTGTGGGAGCCATCACACCCTCATGATATTGGTTGTGGACATTTTGAAATCTATGTCCCCACTTATGAACCTCTGTGCTAAGGGAAATAGGTCCTTCCTATCCACTCTATCGAGGCCCCTCATAATTCTATACACCTCAACTCAATCTCCCCTCAGCCTCCTCTGTTCCAAAGAAAACAACCCCAGCCTGTCCAATCAGTCCTTTGGATTTCTTTGTAATTTTGGAACTCTCTTCTGCAAATAGGAATTCATGCTGGCTTAATTGTTAATTTTTAAATCTGTGATTGATAGATTCTTGTTAACCAAAGGTATTAAGAGATAAGGGACAAAGGCGGGATATATGGTGTTAGTTAGATCACAGATCAGTCCTGATCTCATTGAATGCTGGAACAGGGTTGAGGGGTTAAATTGCCTCCTCCTCTTCCGATGTCTGATATTAAATATCCTTCTTTCACTCTCAGTCACCCTGTCTGTCTGTGTCTCTCTCTATTTCTCTCGTTCTCTCTCTCTCTGTCTGTTTCGGACAGTGGAGAGTGAGATTCACTCTGTATCCACCCCATGATGTTCCTGCCCTGGGAGTTGTCTCTGCTTCTGCTGCGTTTCACCCGGTCTCACTTTGTACTGCACAAGACCATTTCTCTGTTTATAATACAATAGGCCCTGTCTTTACTCTGTATCTCACCCCATGCGGCCCCTGCCCTGGGAGCCCTACACCAATATTCTGCTATCACTGTGAGTCTGGGTCACCCTCTCGCTCTGTGTCTCCCTCTTTGTCTCTCTCAGAACATGTGTGGATATCCACAAACATCAGTCAGCCATTTTAGTTTTGTTCACGGTGGCCATTTTATGTTACCGCAGCGCTGAGACATTTATTTCGGAGACTGACTCCTCACTAGTGTACTGTTAGTGCTTTAAACGTGACAGAGACACAGACATGGAGACACTGAGACACACAGTACTAGACAGGAGTGAATCATTCCCTTGTCCCCATTGTTTACTGTATGTGTACAGGAGCTGACACTGTATTAAATTCATTCCTGGGATCTGGGCATCACTGACAAGACCAGCATTTATTTTCTAATTTCCCTGAGAAGGTGGTGATGAGCTGCTTCCCTCATCGACCCTCCTAGTTACCCCCACAAAAAATTCACACAAGCTAGTCTGACACGATCTTCACTTAACAAATCCATGCTGACTGTGTTTGATTAATCTACACCTTTCTAAATGACTATTACTACTGTTTATCAGAATTTATCCCAATCATTTCCCTCCACTGAAGTTAGGCTGAGTGGCCTCTAATTACTCAGTCTATCCCTTTCTCCCTTTTTAATCAATGGTACAACATTAGCAATCCTCCAGTCCTTTCCTTCTTTAATTCTCCCTGGTCTCTCCATCTTTCTTACTCCCTCTCTTTGTCTCTCTCTCCTTCCTTCTCTGTCTTTCTCTCTCTCCCTCCCTCTCTGTTTCTCTCTCTCCCCCTCTCTCTGTCTCCCTGCATCACTGTCTTTCCCTATCCATCTGTCCTGTCTCTGTCTCTGTCTCTGACTCTCCCTCTGTATCCCTCTCTCTCTGCCTCTCTCTCTCTCCCTCCCTCCCTTTCTCTTTCTCTCTCTCTCTCTGTCTCTCTCTTCCTCCCTCCCTTTCTCCCTCTCTGTCTCTCTCTCCCTCCCTCCCTTTCTCTTTGTCTCTGTCTCTGTCTCTCTCTCCTTCTCTCTCTGTCTCTCCATCTCTCTCTCTCTCTGTCTCTCTCTCTGACTCTCTGTCTATTTCCCTCTCCTTCTTTTACTCTGTTTCTCCCGATCTCTCTTTATCTCCCTCTGTCCATGACTCAGTTTGTCTCTCCCTAACATCATCTCTGCCTCTCTGACTCTTTCTCTCTGACTCTCTCCCTCTGCCTCTCTCTTTGTCTCTCTCTGTCTCCCTATGTTGCTGTCTTTCCCAATCCATCTGTCTCTGTCTCTCTCTCTCTCTTTCTGTCTCTCCCTGTCTCCCTCTTTGTCTCTCACTCGCCCTCTGTCTCTCTCTCCCTCTATCTCCCCCTCTCTCTGTCTCTCCTTCTGTCTCCCTTTGTCACTGTCTGTCCCTTTCCATCTCTCTCTTTGTCTCTGTCTCTTCCTCTATCTCTGTCTCCTTTTATCTATTCCTCTCTCTCTGTCTCTATCTCTCTCTCCCTCTTTGCAGTACCCCACTAGTCACAGCCTGCCAACTTGACAACGACCCCTTTATTCCTACCCTCTGTTTCCTGTCCATTAACCAGTTCTCAATCTATCCCAGTACATTCCCCCCAATCCCATCTGCTCTAATTGAAGTTCATCTCCACCAGTGTTAATGTTCCAAGATGGCTTTGAATGTCTTGTTAATGGAGGTAAGGCAGAGCTCATTCAGAATTTGCAAGCCATTGTTCTGGTGGGAAATTAATCGGATATCCGTCTCTGCCTCGATACACTGGTATGTGAGATATTTCAATGCAAATTGTGGTGGCCGTTTCAGCTGCTTTCTTTTTCAAGTTTAATTCAGGTTTCCAACCAATGGATGAAAAAAATCATTCTGCATAGCACATGTTTATAACACTCTCCAGTTTGGTTAAAGCTTATTCAAATCATTCAACTCACAGCAACCACGGAACAACAGCTTTGAAACTGATCAAGCTCGTGGTGATAGAGATAAATAGATACACCTAGAATTTGGGAAGGAGAGGAGACTGGGATACAAGGAAAACTGAGGAGATACCAAAGGCAACAGCAAAAAAATGAAGAATGCAAATAGATCACTATATTGTTTTCCAACCAGCGACTGGGCTATTGAACTGTGTGTGGCTTTGTTACTCTGTTTTGATCAGCTGTTGTAAAAACATGGCGACACTGCTCTTACCCAGTCACTGGCCTTGGTTTCGAGGATACGGTTATCAATAAAGTTCAGAAGGTCTCAGTCAAGTAGGTCAACTCTCAATGCATGAAACATGCAGAACGCAGTAATTTTGGGCAGTGACGTAACATTATTTATATATGAAGTACACACATCATAGCAGAACCTAGCTTCCATTTCAAAATAAAATCACAAAACATTTATGCACTGAAATTTATTTTAGTCACTTTTCAAAACAAATGACATAATATAAAAGGAATATGGGAAATATTTACAAAAATATACACTTAGAAAATGTCACAAAGAACTCCCGATGATTTCCTTTAATATCTGTGTCGACTGTTGTTGGCAGAGCCCAGATTGTGAACCTTTTTAATAGTGAGTGGTTTTCTGTAATTGTGTCTGATTAGTTATTCCTTTCCAGGATTACCAAGTGATGGATAGGAGGAGGAAAGAAAATACATAGGCCTCCCGAAACCAGGGTAATGAGCTCCCTAAAGACCTTCCTCATCACAGCACATAGATTCAGATTGGGAAAGGACACTGGAACAGTGTGTGTGGAAGACACGAGAAATGTTCAAGTGCTTCAACACTTGCTTTCTCTGCTGGTTAATTTACACATGGTGCAAAACTGAATTTGATAGGGTCTCAGATACTGTTCAGACATTCTTGGCATTTTTGCTACTTTGAAGGGAGTTTGTTTTGGATAAATCTATTGAGTGAACATACAGAATCAATGCTGTCCTACACCTGTGAAGTGATTGCACTAAAATGAAGAGCTCAATGAATTAGTGTCTTATCAGGACCTTGAATATCAAGGCCTGCACTTTCACTCTCAAAGGGTATTGCTTATTCTTTTAACAGATCACTGTAGGCTCGCCCACACAAGGTAATGGAAGTGCCAAGTCATTGAACACAAATAAGGATAAATGGGGGACAAAAATAAGTGTAAAAGTATTCATATCTCAGGGATCTGGTCCCCCCACTGCATCCTTTGAAGATTTCTTTCCCTAAAAAGGCTTACATTTACACATATATATACACATTGTCATGCAGGCCCCCACCAACCAAGAATGAGGCACATTAATTTCACCACATGCACGTCAAACTTCAAATTATTGCTGGGAAAAGAGGGCCTATTACAAGACATTTTCAGGCCCCGAGCCAGAAATACATTTTTGCAAACTAGCAGACAGTGTTGGCACAAAGGGAAACGGTCCCTGTTCCTGATACACAGAAGACGTGGTCAGACTAGTTTAGTCACATGACTATAATAAATAATTATAATATAGCATCTGCAGTATTGTGCTTTTATTTTAGTCACATGACTAACTGGTTGTTGCAGCTTTTGAACTCGCCACAGTGAATTTGAAGACAGAAAGCTGCTGGCTCCTGGATTGAGAACATCTCTCTCCTGTCTACTCTCATCTCATTCTCCCCAGCTTTGGAATCCATTGAAGACACAAGAACCCCAAGAGAGAGAAAAGTCTCCGACAGGGGGCTAGGTTTAAGAAGAATACTGGGCCCCAATGAAAAGCAAGAATTACCTGCAAGGAAGAACTACCAACAAAAGGACTCGACAGTGAGCTGGAAGCACAGTAACAAGAAACTGTTCAGAGATTGCCTCAAAGTTCTCCACTTGATTTTTCTTCTGCTCTTTCTGTCTCTATTTGCATATGCCTATCGTATATGCATGTGAGCTGAAGGATTATCATTTTTAATCCAAGACTTTATTCTCCAGGGGTAACATCCCAGTTTGGGGGGAAATGGCTGTGAAAAGGACAGTGTTGAAAACACAGTTACCAGAGGACAGGCTGTTGGTCTCAGAACAGAAAGGACAAGCTTTTCAAACGCTAAACCAAAACCCACTCCACCCCAACAGAGACATTGCCTTCTGCTCTCAGCCAGTCACCCACATCATCACTGGCTCCAAGCTGGTGATGGAGACAATGAAATCCACCGGTTTTATATATAATCAAGTCAATCGGACAACAGAACACATCGGAAACAGTTCACACCTTGTATAGAACTCAAGACCGCTGATCAGTAGAAGTGAAGCAGCCTGAGGAAGGAGAGGATTGAACAGTTGATGTGGAATGGACAGCAGCCACACAGCTCGACAGGACAGAAGATCAGAGCACGCTGCTCCCTCTACAAACAGGACCAAAGGAAGTCGCATGCCCGAAGGAATGGGTACGGCCCCAAGGACTTCGATCGTAGAAGACATGACCCAGCATCCAAAGTCAACAGTGTGAGCATTTCATCCACAGCCTGCAGAATACTCGACTCACAGCCATGTGGAGAGTTACCTCTGCATGTCCTGACCAAACCTTAGGAAAGGGGGTTAGTGTAGTGTTGGGAGTTAACCGACTGTGGGTTAGGGAACACAGAGGGGTTTAGTTTAAGAAGTCCAAGGGGAAGTAATCTATTTTTTAGTCGTATAAGAACGTTAGCATGGGTTTTACCATATTGAGATTTGCTGTACATATTAAACATACTTTTATTATTCGAAATCTGAAATCTGTGTCGATTGCATTATTTATCATCTTTCAGTGTGATTCATAAGGCTAAGCCCAGACCTTCGATCACTTTGGCCGGTCACCAAACCGGACAATTTGTGGAGAGCTACCGTGAACTATCGAGTCCTTAATAAAAACATTCCAGCATTCACGCCTGCAGTGAGAGCAGTAGCTGAACCTCATAGGGAGCATTCCAGCCACCGCAATCACGTTTTCAGTGCTGGATATTTCAAACAGCTTCTGTTCAATCTCTTTCAAATGGGAGGACTGGGAGAAGTTCACTTTCACTTTTAAAGGTCAACAGTATACTTGGCCTTGTCTTCCCCAGGGCTTCCACAACTGTATCTATCATCCACCAGAGCATGGCTGATGAACTCAAAGTGTTCAGCCGACCACACCAACTAGTCCAATACACGGACCATTTGTTGCTCTTCTGAGAGGGGGGAGGGGAAACATGGCCCATTATCAGCAGAGTTGCCAGGGCTACTGAAGGAGATGGGATTCAAGGTGAATCCCAAGAAAGCCCAGATTGCTCAGCCTGAAGTAAAATTTCTGGGTTTGACCATGCGGGGCAGGAAAGCGCTGCATAGATGAGGCAAGGAGGGAGGCAATACAGGAGTTGTCAGGGCCGAAAGACGTGACGGGGGTAAGGTCTTTCCTGGGGCTCACAGGGTACTGCCACAACTTCATTGAGGGCTACACCACCACAGCAGTTCCTCTGCTCTGGCTTTTCCTGAAGGGAGTCGGATGGGAATGGGATGGGAATGCCAGGTAGTGTTAGTGTGCCTCAAGGAGGACCTCCAAATGGCACCAGCACGAGTGGTGATTAATGGGGGTGAGGGTTTCTTCTTGGAAGTAACCTCCAGTGGGTATAACCTTCGGTGCAGTGTTACTCCAGGAGTGTACTCCTCAAGGGTCCTCACAGACGTGGAGCAAGGATAACTCCAATTGTGAAAGGCATCTTCTATACCGCCCATTGGGCCATGAAACAATCTCAGCTTTTCACTGGGTGTTTGCTCATCACATTGTTAACCCACCATATCCCCACTCAAATACTGCTGGACGGTAGGATAAAGGACAGCACAGTGACCAGTGTTCACATTGAGTGCTGGACTTTACTACTGTCTCAGCTAAATCTGAAAGTGCTGGGGGTCACAGAGCCCAAACTCACCATGAACCTCACATATGCAGGGGAAGCTCTCAGGTGCACTATTGAAGGGGTTTGGGATCACGATGTAGGGGTCAAGGCCGCAGTCCAACCTTCCGGCAGGGACATCTATGTTGCTGGATCAAGTTCTATCGTAAACGGGAAGTGACTCACGGGATGTGGGATTTGTGACCCTGAGGCCAAGGTGGCCAAGATAATGAAACTCCCCAACACCATGAGTGTCCGATACACAGAATTCTCGGCGGTGGTGTATGTGGTTACACATCCCGAGGAATTCCCCACTCCTTACGCCATTTGTTCAGACTTGATGTTCACCTGCAACCCGTGTACCGAATATCTGGCGATTTGGAGCCACCGTGGCGTTAAAGCAGCGGACGGGAAACCCCTTACAACGGCCCCTTTGTTGAAAATGATCCCTGCGGCTGCAGGCAGTGGAGAGGACTTTTACATCCACAAAGTGAAAGCCCACTTCAGGTCAGAGCCGAGGTGGCAGGGAAACATTATGGCCAACGAGCTTGTAAAACAGGGAAGAAGAGAGGGAGAATTCTGGGATCTCTATCAGGCAGGGCCGGTCACAGCACTTCGGGACAAAGGAGGGACCCAGGGGATAGTGTTAGCTCCTGACCTAACCAAGGTCCAGGCAGAGGACTCGGCTATCAGAGCGGTCTGAGAAAAGCTGGTTAGGCAAGAAAAGGTTGAAGGTCCGGTCAGGGCAGCGGACGTGGTTGTTAAAGAGGTTATTGCTCTTTAAGGGGGATCGATGGGTAGTTCCCGAACAGCACCGGGAACAATTTCTTCAGTTGGCCCACACGGATCTGGGAACAGGACAGCCAGGGCCAGAAACCACCTGGAAGAGGGTAGAGGAGGTAGGGTGTTGGTCCCAGCTCAGGGAAGAAGTTTGGGAATTCTGTGTGAACTGTTTGGTGTGTGCGGCGAACAGCCCTGATCCCCAGAAAAGAAAGGCACCCTGAGGACACATGAGAAGGGTAGAGGGGCCCTGGTGGTCTTTGCAGATCGACTTTATCGGACTGCTACCGAGGACAAAGGCTGGGAACAAGTACTGCTAGGTCCTGGTCGATGTATTCGCCAAGTTGGTTGAAGCTTTTCCTTGTCGATCAGACACCACACTAGTAACCGTGAGGTTGCTGGTGAGAGAAATGTTCTCCTGGTGGGGATTGCCACATGTAGTAGAATCCTACCAGGGGAGTCAGTTCACAGGCCAGGTCAGGAGGAATAACCTCAGACTCTTGGGAATACACGGAAGGTGGCATGTGTCTCACAATCCCCAGTCTTCAGGGATTGTGGAGCGCATGAACCAAACTTTAAAAGAAAGGATGAGGAAGGAGATCGGGTTGTTCCCTCAGCGCTGGGATGAAGTCCTTCCATTGATTCGAATGGGAGTTCGATCCAGTCATTCTAAAAGCACAGGGTACTGCCCGCATGTGCTCATGATGGGAAGAGTAATGAAAGTTTCCATACATGTGACAGCTCCAGGGCTATCAGAGCTACAGGTGAGGGAGGTCACCCAGGATCATTCTGTACGAGACCCTCCAGAGCATTCACTGACAGGCTGTCAGCAATCTGGGGAAGCAGCATCACCAGAGCCAGTTGCTGCTAGAACCACAGAGCTGTCAGGAATGGAAGATAGGAGACATGATGATGGTGAGGAATTACACACCCGGGTAGGGGTGTTCGAACCACTGTACATGGGGACGTCCAACATCGTTGATGAGGCAAGCCCCATCATCCCTGCAGCGAAGCCGCCCAGGAGGACAAAATGGTTTCACGTCAACCAGTGTAAACTGTTTACTCCTGAGGAAGGGAAGGTAAAGGTCAAAAGGAGCCCAGGACCAGTCATCAGTCTGGTGGATATGGGCCTGTCACTGTTCATCTGGGACAACGACGAGGACCCAGTATCCGGGGCTGTAAGGAGGAGCAAGAGGACCTCAAGGCCAAGAGTTCCATGGCTGTCTCCCAAGGAGCCAGTGCAGAAATACAAGAGGCCCCGACTGGACACCATCTGGCCGTGGGTGCCTCAAGTAAGGCAGTGGAGTTTTGTAGATAGTTTTCCCATGTTTTGTAGATAAGCAGTTGGACCTGTGGAGGATCAAACCTCTCACAGAGGATTATACAATTCTGTCAGTTTGTTTTCAAGCAGGGAGACATCAGAAGAATGAAGGATGCAGACCTCCCGATGGGGATTCATATTATTGATGGCCGTATAGACCGGCAGGGTGAGAAGGGGAGACACTGAAGCATCCATTGTGTACGGGGGTTGTGGAGGACACGGACCCACTGTGACTAAAGGTGATACAGGGGTGATGGACGGACAGAGGGTCTATTTCCACAAGGGAAGGTGGCCAGGGTGGGTGGGGTCGAATTCGGCCAGGCACATGAACCACGCTGGCTACACTTTCGGGGAGGCTTCCATGCCGTGTGTAAAAGTAAAGGTTACTGGCACGAGTGTTAGGGTGACTGAAGGGAAGAGCGTCTATCTCAGACGTGAGGGGAACATTCCCCGGGAATTTGGTGGTGGTTGAGAAAGTTAGACCCAGTAAAAGGGAACCAGACCACGGACTGGGAAACGACACGTAACGGACACTCACGGGGTAGAAAGGGGTGTAGAGGTGTGCTGGAACAAGTGGTGGAAGGAGGAACGTGTGTGTGTGTGTTGTGGGGGGGGGGGGTCACTGAGGGCCTGCCCCAAAGGAATGTCCATTGCATTTATAAGGCAATGGGAGGATTTCGGGGCAGGGGTTGAGTTGACACAGGAGTTATGGTCTCCTGTGTAACACTGAGACCTCCCAACACAGTAAATGCCACAGAACTTGTTGCCCAGGAAAGAAAGCCTCTGCCCACAGCCCCACTGGTCAGGGGAGCTGAGATCGGTTTTCCTGCCACCACACCGGGCTCAGGGAATGGCTTGGTTTTAGTCCCCACAGGAAAGATACTGGACCACAAGGTGCACCATCAGGTCATTTCAGTTGTTTTAAACCTGACCTGTGTGTATCTACCAGAATGGTGTCTGGTGGAAACGGAGCGTTTGTATGAAACCCTGCTGTGGGAAATTTGACCAGTTAAGTTACTGGGATGGACAGTTCGATGTATTGTATACACAGGGTAAGGAGAGCAGCGTTGGCTCTATAAGGTACAAACGGGGATTGATAAATGATACTGCGACCACTTTCGGCACAGGAACGTCAGCCATCAACAGTTTAGATGATGCTGAACTGCAGATTCAGGTCAATACCCTGAGAACCAGTTAGGAAAGGTCCTGGGGGAAGGGAACACGGTCGAAGGCAGGGGAGTTGTATGAAGACCAGGCTATGACTATCCATTTAAGGGAGGTCAGAGCACAGTTGGAGTCTCAGGCACACTCCATTAACCAGTTAATCAAGGAGGATAGGAATGCCTGGGCTCAGACTGCAAGGAGTGACACGTGTGTACTTTCTGGGGCCTGGTTGTGAAATGAAGGACGCAGTAATTGGAGGACCTGAGGGAAGGTCACATTCCTTCTTGGGTTAGTAACAGGCACCTCAGTCCGTACAGCAACCGTTTGAACCCGTGTCAGCTCAGGCTGGCTTCAGAAGCCTACCCGGTTCCTGTGGACTGTGGTCAGTCAAACCACACCATTGTGGGGATAGTGTTGTGGATGCCGGTGCTGAGCTGGACCCAAACACCTGCGCCGGTGGACCGCGTGGAGAGTATCGGCGTCATCTGAGTTGGGGTATACGTGCACTATTGTGAGGTCCCACTGTATGTGGTTCGGTGGGAGCACACCATGACTGACAGTGAGCTCAAAGGCTGCCAGGTATAGGCCTGTGTGTGGGTTTAAATACAAAGGTGTAGAGCCAGTCAATTGCACCATGGAGGTGATGGTCCTGGCCCACGTGTCACCTCAGCTAGCATATTCTGGCAGTGGAACATAATGTGTGACGACGAGCCTCGACCACTACAGAGTTCACAACGTCACCTGGTGTCCTGTGAACAAGCAGCCCTTCTGCTTTAAACCCCACACAGAGGTTCAGATGGTAAATGTGAGAATTCTTCCCACAATCGAGATCACACTTCACCTCGACATTAACAACCCTGTAGACAATCGACAGAGTTACATCACCACGTTCGGGTATGAGATACCACCCCTGCCCGTACATCTCAAAAAACTCCCAAAACAAGTGGAGGTGTCCCAAAAAACATTTTTACACATTAGAACAATGCAACAGGGAGAAGGGGGAAGAAATAAAGGACATAACGTCCCCTCCATGGTGGGATTTCAGTTTAAATGGAGAGATCCCACCATGGATCTGATTGATGTCTCACCTCCTGGTAGTGGCACAATCTAGAGTCGTGTTTTACTTAGTTTTTATTAACTGCAGAAACACAAGAAAGCCCCTCCGACACCAATGAATTGCTCTCATCGAGAGAAAATTGTGATTTAAAGATTTGGGTCGGGAGGGATGAGTTGTTTTTGCAGATTGTATAAAACCAGAACTTGTATGTGGAAAGGTTTTTCTCTTTTCTGTATACTGTAAAGTGAAGTTTCTGTGTGGCATAAGAGAGGAGAGTTTTTGCCAAGACTATATGTTTTGACAAGAGGAATGTACTGTCTTGTCTCTATGTGTTTTAGCAATAGTAAGTTTGTTTAAAGCGGGAGGGAGGGTTTTCCCCAGAGTTTAGTTTAACGGGAGAGGATACGGTTTGATCTGGACATGAGGGTTGTTCACACACAACAAGAAGAGGATGAAGGAAGATATTTGTGCGAGGGGGTCTCAGTCTCGGTGGACAGAAGATCCTCGTAGGGGCAACTAAAGGATTATCATTTTTAATCCAAGACTTTATTCTCCAGGGGTAACACCCCAGTTTGGGGGGAAATGGCTGTGAAAAGGACAGTGATGAAAAAAACAGTTAGCAGAGGACAGGCTGTTGGTCTCAGAACAGAAAGGACAAGCTTTTCAAATGCTAAACCAAAACCCACTCCACCCCACAGAGACATTGCCTTCTGCTCTCAGCCAGTCACCTACATCATCACTGGCTCCAAGCTGGTGAAGGAGACAATGAAATCCACCGGTTTTATATATAATCAAGTCAATCGGACAACAGAACCCATCGGAAACAGATCACACCTTGTATAGAACTCAACTCGATGACGCAACACCAACAGTTTCCAATGTCCGTCCGCCCCTCCCCCACTGAAACCAGCTGGATGAGAGGCGGGAAGATACCACAGATTCAAACAAAGCTTTCTCTCCAGGGACCAATCAAAGCGTTTTCCATCATCTGACAAGATCAGTCAGAAAAAAAGGGAACATTCGGGTTTTGGTGGAAAAAGCAAGACTGCTGATCAGTACACAGAAGACGTGATCAGACCAGTTTAGTCATGTGATGAACTAGCTATTGCAGGTATTGAACTCGTCACCGAGAACTTGAAGAGAGAAAGCTGCTGGCTCCTGGATTGGGAACATCTCTATCTTGTCTCCTCTCATCTCATTCTCCCCAGCTTTGGAATCCATTGAAGACACAGGAACCCTAAGAGAGAGAGAGAGAGAGACAAGGTTTAAGAAGAATACTGGGCCCCAGTGAAAAGCAAAAATTACCTCCAGCAAGAACTACCTACAAAAGGACTCGACAGTGAGCTCGAAGCACAGTAACAAGAAACTGTTCAGAGATTGCCTCAAACCTCTTCACTTGATCTTTCTTCTGCTCTTTTCTGTCTCTATTTGCATGTGCATATCGTGTATGCAGGCTGGCGTGGGGCACAGTGTGTATCCGTAGGCGTTAACCGGATTAGAGTTCAAATTTAAATTTTAATAAATTTCACTTCTCTTCTTTAAACCTAAGAATGCCTGTTTGTGCTCATTTCTATAATTGGAAAGTGGTGAACAAGGATTCACCAAGAGGGAGCTCAAAACACAGTGTGTTTCAAATGAAATCCTGCTGCAGTAGTCCAGGTGAAGGTTGTAAAGGGCCCCGAGACACCTTTCTCACTTCATCATAACAATGTATACAAAATAACAGTAAAATATAAAGCTGAACATGAATTCAAAATAAGTGCAACATAAATGGCAATCAAACTTTTTCCTAATTTCTTGCAGTTGTAGATAGGCGGTTCTGTGGTCGAAAACGAGGCTCCCGAATGGTATGTTGCCTCCCAGGTGCACGGGTCAGGGATGTCTCAGATCGGCTGCAGAACATTCTGAAAGGGGGAGGGTGAACAGCCAGTTGTCATTGTGCACATAGGCACCAATGATATAGGTAAAAAACGGGATGAGGTCCTACAAGCAGAATTTAGGGAGTTAGGAGCCAAGTTAAAAAGTAGGACCTCAGAGGTAGTAATCTCAGGATTGCTACCAGTGCCACGTGATAGTCAGAGAAGAAATGAAAGAATAGTCAGGATGAAAGCGTGGCTTGAGAGATGGTGCAGGAGGGAGGGGTTCAGATTTTTGGGACATTGGGACCGGTTCTGGGGGAGGTGGGACTATAACAAATTGGACGGTCTACACCTGGGCCGGACTGGAACCAATGTCCTTGGGGGTGCTTTTGCTAACGCTGTTGGGGAGGGTTTAAACTAATGTGGCAGGGGGATGGGAACCAAATGAGGAGGTCAGTGGACAGTAAGGAGGTAGTAACTAAAGCCTGTAAGGAACTAGATAATAAAGTCAGCGTGACCAAGGGGAAGAGCAGGCAGGGAGCAGATGATGAACGCAAAGGGACTGGTGGTCTGAGGTGCATTTGTTTTAATGCGGGAAGTGTAGTAGGTAAGGCAGATGAACTTAGGGCTTGGATTAGTACCTGGGAGTATGATGTTATTGCTATTACTGAGACTTGGTTGAAGGAAGGGCACGATTGGCAACTAAATATCCCAGGATATTGATGCTTCAGGCGGGATAGAGAGGGAGGTAAAAGGGGTGGAGGAGTTGCATTACTGGTCAAAGAGGATATCACAGCTGTGCTGAAGGAGGGCACTATGGAGGACTCGAGCAGTGAGGCAATATGGGCAGAACTCAGAAATAGGAAGGGTGCGGTAACAATGTTGGGGCTGTACTACAGGCCTCCCAACAGCGAGTGTGAGATAGAGGTACAAATATGTAAACATTATGGAAAGATGTAGGAGCAACAGGGTGGTGGTGATAGGAGATTTTAATTTTCCCAACATTGACTGGGATTCACTTAGTGTTAGAGGTCTAGATGGAGCAGAATTTGTAAGGAGCATCCAGGAGGGTTTTCTGGAGCAGTATGTAAATAGTCCAACTCGGGAAGGGGCCATACTGGACCTGGTGTTAGGGAATGAGCCTGGCCAGGTGGTTGAAGTTTCAGTAGGGGACGACTTTGGGAATAGTGATCACAATTCTGTAAGTTTTAGAATACTCATGGACAAAGACGAGAGTGGTCCTAAAGGAAGAGTGCTAAATTGTGGGAAGGCCAACTATACCAAAATTCGGCAGGAGCTGGGGAATGTAGATTGGGAGCAGCTGTTTGAAGATAAATCCACATTTGATATGTGGGAGGCTTTTAAAGAGAGTTTGATTAGCGTGCAGGAAAGACATGTTCCTGTGAAAATGAGGGATAGAAATGGCAAGATTAGGGAACCATGGATGACAGGTGAAATTGTGAAACTAGCTAAGAGGAAAAAGGAAGCATACATAAGGTCTAGGCGGCTGAAGAAAGACAAAGCTTTGGAAGAATATCGGGAATGTAGGACCAATCTGAAACGAGGAATTAAGAGGGCTAAAAGGGTTCATGAAATATCTTTAGCAAACAGGCTTAAGGAAAATCCCAAAGCCTTTTATTCATATATAAGGAGCAAGAGGGTAACTAGAGAAAGGATTGGCCCACTAAAGGACAAAGGAGGAATGTTATGCTTGGAGTCAGAGAAAATGGGTGAGATTCTAAACGAGTACTTTGCATCGGTATTCACTGAGGAGAGGGACATGACGGATGTTGAGGTTAGGGATAGATGTTTGATTACTCTAGGTCAAGTCGGCATAAGGAGGGAGGAAGTGTTGGTTATTCTAAAAGGCATTAAGGTGGACAAGTCCCCAGGCCCGCATGGGATCTATCCCAGGTTACTGAGGGAAGCGAGAGAGGAAATAGCTGGGGCCTTAACAGATATCTTTGCAGCATCCTTAAACACGGGTGAGGTCCCGGAGGACTGGAGAATTGCTAATGTTGTCCCCTTGTTTAAGAAGGGTAGCAGGGATAATCCAGGTAATTATAGACCGGTGAGCCTGACGTCAGTGGTAGGGAAGCTGCTGGAGAAGATATTGAGGGATAGGATCTAGTCCCATTTGGAAGAAAATGGGCTTATCAGTGATAGGCA
Organism: Heterodontus francisci; assembly: GCF_036365525.1. Lineage (NCBI taxonomy): Eukaryota > Metazoa > Chordata > Chondrichthyes > Heterodontiformes > Heterodontidae > Heterodontus > Heterodontus francisci. Next base: position 72,659 of record NW_027140116.1, read on the forward strand.
ACATGGTTTTGTGCAGGGAAGGTCATGTCTTACCAACTTAATAGAATTCTTTGAGGAAGTGACAAAGTTGATTGATGAGTGAAGGGCTGTAGATGTCATATACATGGACTTCAGTAAGGCATTTGATAAGGTTCCCCATGGTAGGCTGATGGAGAAAGTGAAGGCGCATGGGGTCCAGGGTGTACTAGCTAGATGGATAAAGAACTGGCTGGGCAACAGGAGACAGAGAGTAGCAGTGGAAGGGAGTTTCTCAAAATGGAGACATGTGACCAGTGGTGTTCCACAGGGATCCGTGCTGGGACCACTGTTGTTTGTGATATACATAAATGATTTGGAGGAAAGTATAGATGATCTGATTAGCAAGTTTGCAGACGACACTAAGATTGGTGGAGTAGCAGATAGTGAAGGGGACTGTCAGAGAATACAGCAGAATATAGATAGATTGGAGAGTTGGGCAGAGAAATGGCAGATGGAGTTCAATCCGGGCAAATGCGAGGTGATGCATTTTGGAAGATCCAATTCAAGAGTGAACTATACAGTAAATGGAAAAGTCCTGGGGAAAATTGATGTACAGAGAGATTTGGGTGTTCAGGTCCATTGTTCTCTGAAGGTGGCAACGCAGGTCAATAGAGTGGTCAAGAAGACATACGGCATGCTTTCCTTCATCGGACGGGGTATTGAGTGCAAGAGTTGGCAGGTCATGTTACAGTTGTATAGGACTTTGGTTCGGCCACATTTGGAATACTGCGTGCAGTTCTGGTCGCCACATTACCAAAAGGATGTGGATGCTTTGGAGAGGGTGCAGAGGAGGTTCACCAGGATGTTGCCTGGTATGGAGGGCGCTAGCTATGAAGAGAGGTTGAGTAGATTAGGATTATTTTCATTAGAAAGACGGAGGTTGAGGGGGGACCTGATTGAGGTGTACAAAATCATGAGAGGTATAGACAGGGTGGATAGCAAGAAGCTTTTTCCCAGAGTGGGGGATTCAATTACTAGGGGTCACGAGTTCAAAGTGAAAGGGGAAAAGTTTAGGGGGGATATGCGTGGAAAGTTCTTTACGCAGAGGGTGGTGGGTGCCTGGAATGCATTGCCAGCGGAGGTGGTAGACGCGGGCACGATAGCGTCTTTTAAGATGTACCTAGACAGATACATGAATGGGCAGGAAGCAAAGAGATACAGACCCTTAGAAAATAGGCGACAGGTTTAGATAGAGGATCTGGATCGGCGCAGGCTTGGAGGGCCGAAGGGCCTGTTCCTGTGCTGTAATTTTCTTTGTTCTTTGTTCTTGTCCTTTGTTGAAGATAAGTCTGATTCTGTGCCTGCAGAAGGGATTGAGGAACTGGAAAAATAAGAGAAGGCAGGAAAGGTCTGCTGAAGTTCTCAAGGGCTATTCCACTACTGAGTCATACCTGCATAAAAAGTTCGTCTCCTCACAGTGTAATCCTGCTTCGTGTGCGCGTCAAGGTCCCTCTTTGGTGCTCTGGGTAGTGTTGAGCACGATTGCGTTTGCAGCCAAGCCATTTTGTCTGTGTCAGGAATTCTTAGGAGAAGGGCAGGGTTCGTAGGGTACCAAGCATGGAACACAATGGCCTGCTCTGATATCACCAACTCTGAATAGCAGGAGAAATGTACATTGGTATTTACACATTCATTTTTATAGTGTTGATTGGATTAAGCATAAAACTATAATCTAGATGGAGAATTATGAATGGCTGAGAGTAATAGGATTAGAATTTGTGACAAGGATTCAGAATGTATCACAAACCCACAAGAGAAAAGTTTGTAGGTTTACACCATTATTGCATAGGCCAAATAACTGAAAAGAAAAACATTTTTTAATCCACGCTCAGGATATCAGTATTACTGACACAACCAGAATTTATTCCCTGTCCTTAGTTACCCCCCAAGAAGATCAATACCGGCTGCCTTTTTTGTCACAGTTTGATAGAATTGAGTGTCTTGCTAAGCCTCTTCAGAGGGCAGTTAAGGGTCGACCATGCACGGGCCAGGCCAGGTAAGGATATCCGGTTTCCTTTCTTAAAGAACATTAATGAACCAATTGGGTTTTTACTCTGGTCCAACAGTTAAACAGCTATTGAGTTAATACTGAAAAACATTGACAAACCTCATTCTTCCTTCATTGTTGGGTCTGAATCTTGGAATTCCCGACCTAATAAAAATGGGGAAACACCATCATCAAAAAAACCCAGCAGCGGCTCAATGATAGGGCCTGTCCCACCATCTTCTCAGGGCAATGAGGGATGAACAATAAATGACAGCTTTACCAGTGACGCTTGTATCCAGAGAATGTTTTCAAACCCTGACTGCAATAGCATTCCACAGGCACTGGGAATCCCTCACCCTAATGAGGCCTTCTGCTTGGTGCTATCTGGACAGTGAGAGTTGACAGGATTTTTAATCATGAGAGAATCACAGCCATGAAGCCTGATACTGTCTTCAACTTTTTTCTGGTCTCCACTTTTCACCAGAAAAGGTGGTGGGGAGGGTGTTACTGATTAGCACATTCGGTGCTGAGGACCCCATTGGATTTTTCTGCTTCATCGTCAAGGTGCTCTGCGGCCAACTGAATAAAGATGCTTCTTGATTTCAGTAAAATAACATGTTTCATGTATTGTTGAATATTCAATTTGAATTACAGTGAAGAAACCAGAATAATGCTGATAAATTCTGAATTATTTTTAGTTAAATCCACAATCAACTCCAGATTTGTCCCCATGACACAATATAGCTTTGCGAGGGATTAGCTGACACGAGTCACTAAACTGGAGGAGGCTTTATGCTTTCATTAGGTGCAGACAAATAGCTGTTTACTGAGTTATGTGAAGCTAAATGACTCCCAAGTTAGATCCTGCTGAGTGCAGTTGGGTAAGTTCAATTATAGGAATCTGGATTTTCCCGGCCTTTTGCGAAATGAGAAGAAAATATAAATCTGCTGGCAGAGGTTTATGTATCTTTTGGGATCGATTTATCAAACTGAGACAATTTTCACCCCTCACCTCGATCTTGTGAATTGGTCTGTGTGAACTGAGAATTCTCAGAAGGTTCTGGTTCCAGGGTCTGCTTGGGTGAGGATCTCTGCAAAATAACAGGTGTCCTAGCTTGATCAGTAACATGAAGAAATAGAAATTTAATTACTTTTCATGAATATATTTTATATAGAGAGAGAGAGAGAGCAAAAAGTGCAAGACCTTTCCAAAAGGTAAGGTTCCCAAGTGTTCTGTCTCAGCAACTTATTCTCAAAGTATATGAGAAAAGGCTTCAATATCATCATCTTCAAATTTGGATACTAACCGGGAATAGTGTAAGAAATCACAGCTTGTCTCTGGACTAGGATCATTTGAATTACCAGCGGCTTCTCCACTACGTAAAGACAATTTTTCCCTCACCAATTCAATCTGTCTGATTTCACTGTCTTTTTGTGCTTGTAATTCCTTCTCAAACTTTTCCCTCTGGAAAGCACGCTCTCTCTCTGTCTCTCTGTCTCTCTCTCTCTCTCTCTCTCATTCCTCCTTTCGCACCTGAAATTCTAACTCAAAGCTATGGTTGTTCTCCTTACAGCAGAGAAGGTGATGTGAAGATTTGATACAGGCTGTAAAGGCTGATTCGCTCAGTAATAAGATGAAAATTCTGACAGAAGTAGCTTCCATCTTTATTCATCGCACCACTAGATTTACTAGAATGACACCAAAAATGAAGGACTTCAGTTATGGGCTGGTGGTTGTTACAGCATCGAAGGTCAGGGGGAGATTTGATGGAGGTGTTCAAAATCATGAAGAATTTGATAACTCCTCCTTATTTACTCTGATTCCAGTGTCAGAAGGGCCAGTAAATATATAATTAAAAAATAATAATGTCATGGTGGAAGAATCAGTGGTAAAAGGAAGAGGTTTTTATTAAATGCAGCAAGTTATGATTTGGAATGCACTGTCTGAATGGGCGGAGAATGCAGATTCAATGACAACCTTCAAAAAGGAACTGGTGAATTACTTGAAGGAGGAAAATTTACAGAGCAATGGGGAAAGGGCAAGGGAGGGGGACGCACCGGACAGCACATTCAAAGAGGCTGCACAGACACAGTAGGCCAAATGGCCTCTTTCTATGCTGTATCATTCTATAATTTTATACCTATCCTCCACTCATTACATGTTGTTGCAGAAATAATCCTACTTCTATCAGGAGACTTTGCTATAGTTTTGGTCATGAGTTCAGTTTGTGGTAGTTGGTAAATGTTGTGTTTAAATAGATTCTGTTTGCTATGAAATGTTGGCTCTAAGACCTGCCCAGACATGGCCCACTCCAACTCATTGACACCACTCTCAGCCAATACTCACTTGGTAATTATTAAACTCTGACGTACAGAGGTCTGCTGTCTGAATGATCGCTTGCCCTGGTAAAGCTAAACATTTAGCTCACAAATATTTTCTTTGCCAGAACTCATCCAGAGGTTGTGTTAAATTATAATGCTTAAATATCAGAAGAAAGTTTCCAGAAATCACACTGAGCTATTTAGAAACCACAATCAAAGAGGCTTGAAATAATCTTTCCCAACATAAAATATATGAGTGGGTCATTAAGTTATATGGCCAGCTTGTTACCCATGTGACCAATAATGTTTAGGTTTGAGTCGTCATTTTTGAATCAGTAACATGGTGACAATTCGATTTTGGACTGTACCTTTCTCCACTCCTATTTTTCATTTGCTCTCTTCCCACCTTTGAAACTTCACGTGAGCCAAGGCCAAGGAAGAAAAACTGTTCAAGGACTCTGCTATTATTACTCAATTAACTAACAGGAGGTGACAGAGGTGCCTGTGGTTAACTCCACACTCATTGAAGAACCCAGCCTTCAATCTGTACCTGCTTGGTACATTGTTACAATCAGGTACAAGGATGGGGAGAAATCAGAAATGAATAGATTTCAGCTCATTCCCTGAAGAAGGGGATGAGTGTGTCACACCTTGGTGTAGCCTGTACATTTAATGAGGAATGTCAGCAAAACTCAAACAGTGCGACAGCATTCCAAAGGAAAGTTGAAATGATGGCCAAAATACTCAAGAGACAGAAAAGATATCAACAATGTGTAAATTAGACATTGTGAATTAGCACTAAGAGCAGACACACCACCATCTTCAATATGACTAGATGGTAACAAATGGTCTGAGGTCATTTATTTCTTAAATACAAGAGGAACTTTTTTTTGTAATGTCTATGAATATATTGAGAGAAGCAACAGTCATTAAGCAGCATGAACATGACTAACAGAAACAATCGATGTACTTACCAAAGTGCTGTTGTACAGATGGTCATCCTCTTGGATGTTCCCGATGTTATAGTGCCTGCACCCAGGAAATGCCCCTTTAGAAAAGCAGGCAGTCACTGAGGGAGAACACTCGGGAACACAATTGCCTGAAGTTGATCGACCAGAACCCTTCTGGATCCAATTACAGACGGCTGCCAGGATGGAACGCTTGGGAACCTTGGGACTGGATGGTGATGATGTTGACGACACACTACTAAGCGAGGATGATACTCGCGAGGAGACGGTGTCCACAGGGCGATTGGGTGACTGAAACGATAATTCAGGTGACTGCAGAAATTTGTTTTTGAGAAAGTGCGTCAATGATTATATCTCAGAACGTTCCCTCTTCCCAGTTACATCTATTGTGCCGTGAAACTCCCAGACACTTACCACACCCCCACCAAAATAAAAATGGAGGCATTGTGGATACAACAGCTGGGTCTTGAGGAGGGGAAGTAATGCATGATTCCATGATAGTTAAACTGTGAAATCTTTCCATTGGTTTTCCTCCCTCGCTCAGACAAAATCTACTCTGAAGAATGATGTCACCATCTCACATCCACTGGTTAATAAGTCAACATTGACAGTTCATCATTTAGCACGTTTGTAAATTACCCAGTTAGATTGTCAGCACATGACATGCACAAATTCATCACGGCCATTACATATGAACACTTCTGTTAGTGTTTTAACTCTCAGTTATTAAATAATCCCTTTGCTTTTCAGTTAAACACTCAGTATTTGAACACTCCTATATCTATGCAGATATTTACTTGCCTGCCTCACCCAGTTACTCATTGTAACTTTGCAGCATCCACCTACACAGGATGAAGTTAAAACACATCCTGTGGTGCTGCGAGGCTTGAACAAGTCAAGAAAGAGCATGAGTGTAAAAAAGTATTGGTGAGCTTGCCTGAATGAGAAAGCCAGCCAGTGCAAATGCAGGCACGAGTGCGAGAGACAGAAAGAGACAGCAAGAACTAGAAACAGAGAGAGCGAGAAGGAAGGAAATTAGGAGTCACATCAGTCAGGTCATTCGAATGCAGCTCTTACCAAGTGAGTGCAGAATATTGGTCATGAAGAGGCAATAAAGGCACTGAAGAGGGGGTGTATGAGGTCCAAAAGAGGAGAATCCATAAATAGGGAGGGTATTTTAAAACAGAAATAGGATCCTAAAGACGCAGAACAGATATAATAATGGTTAACTGAACTGCTAAAAGACTGAATTGCTGACATTTCCAGGGAACAGGTGAGAGACACTTTCTACTGAAACCAGCTTACTGATAAACCTCCAGGAAACACCACCCTTCTGTGGAGAAGATGCTGAATAGCAACTAAAGGTCAACTATAGAAAAAACGAAGCCTGCAGTCAAGAGGGAATCTGGTGTGCATGCAGGGAGGTGTATTACCTTGTTGCGATTTGGGCAGCAGTTTACCAGATTTGATCACAAAATGCTGTTTTTGATGGACTCTGCACTTTAAGCTGCTTTATCAGAAAACATTACAACAGCTCAATAAAATACCTCAAATGACTTTGATTGTCGTCTGGAACGCTTGATGTTAAAGCACATCATTTTATCATTCAATATTGTGTTCTGAAAAGGAAAAGAAGACTGAAAATAAATCAGAGGTGTGCGACGAGGGAATATATTCACTAGAAATAACGAAATATTGCTTTTCCTCTCTTTAGTGCAAGGAACTAGTTTCCAATATCAACCAGAAGGCCCAGGTGATCTTGGACAGTGAAGTCAGCAGTTCAAGCAGGAGTCTCTGGACTGCAGCATGGTTGGTTTCCTGGCCAGCTTTCCTCAGCCTATCCCAGAGATGCTGAGACTAATTCAAGGACTTTTATTGTTATTTCAGTGAACAGTAGCTATCGCAGCAGACACTGGGCCTTTGTAGATTGTGTAACTCCTTTCCACCATCCTGATTTGAAGCTAGATCACATTTCCATCACGGTCACTGGGTCAAAATCCTGGAACTTCCTTCCTAATAACATCAGAGTTCAAGAAGGAAGCTCACCATCACCTTCTCAAGGACAATTAAGGATGGGTAACAAGTGCTGGCCTTGTCATCAATACTGACATCCCATGAAGAAATGTAAAAATTCTTGGGAATCTCGGCCTAGTTTACTCTGTCTCTTCTCATAAGAGAATCCCCTCATCCCAGCAATCAGCGGAGTGAACCATTGTTGCACTCCCTCCAAGCTAAGTGTGTCCTCCCTTACAATAAGATGACCAAAACTAGAAACAGTATTGCAGGTGTGGTCTCACTAAGACTTTATCCACGGTTGTCATTAGAGTTCTTCACTCTATTACAAAGGGTTGGTGATTAAAAGGCTATCACACTATTTGCTTTCTGTACCTACATGTTAACTTGCTGATTTGTGAACAAGAACACCCAGCTTCCTCTCAATACCAAAACTGGACCAGTTGTACCTGATTTGTACCAGTACAAATCACACCAACAACTATTGCGATAAAGAAAAGTGATGGACGCTTAAATAAAGCAGCACTGAAGTCTACGATGTTTCCACACGTTGACTCTCGATGATATGAAGCCACATCACAGCTATCCTTAGGTTGAAACTGTGTTAACATGGTTACTGGTTTATGCTGTCATGGCCAGACCATTGTGAGGTCACCTGCACAATGTGCAGGACCAAAACTTATTGCATTTAAATATAAACATTGGTAGCAAAGAAATGAAGTATAGAACAAAGAACAGTACAGCACAGGAACAGGCCATTCGGCCCGATCTTGATGCCTGCCTAAACTAAAACCGTCTGCACTTCCGGGGTCCGTATCCCTCTATTCCCATCCTATTCATGTATTTGTCAAGATGCCTCTTAAATGTCTCTATGGTACCTGTTTCCACCACCTCCCCCGGCAACAAGTTCCAGGCACTCACCACCCTCTATGTAAAGAACTTGCCTCGCACATCCCCTCTAAAATTTGCCCCTCTCACCTTAAACCTCTGTCCCCTAGTAACTGACTCTTCCACCCTGGGAAAAAGCTTCTGACTATCCACTCTCGCCATGCCGCTTATAACTTTGTAAACCTCTATCATGTCGCCCCTCCACCTCCGTCGTTCCAGTGAAAACAATCCGAGTTTATCCAACCTCTCCTCATAGCTAATGCCCTCCAGACCAGACAACATCCTGGTAAACCTCTTCTGTACCCTCTCCAAAGCCTCCACGTCCTTCTGGTAGTGTGGCGACCAGAATTGCACGCAATATTCTAAGTGTGGCCTAACTAAAGTTCTGTACAGCTGCAACATGACTTGCCTATTTTTATACCCTATGCCCCGACCGATGAAGGCAAGCATGCCGTATGCCTTCTTGACTACCTTATCCACCTGCGTTGCCACTTTCAGTGACCTGTGGACCTGTACGCCCAGATCTCTCTGCCTGTCAATACTCCTAAGGGCTCTGCCATTTACTGTATACTTCCCACCTGCATTAGACCTTCCAAAATGCATTACCTCACATTTGTCCAAATTAAACTCCATCTGCCATTTCTCCGCCCAAGTCTCCAACCGATCTATATCCTGCTGTATCCTCTGACAATCCTCATCATTATTCGCAACTCCACCAACCTTTGTGTCGTCCACAAACTTACTAATCAGACCAGCTACATTTTCCTCCAAATCATTTATATATACTACAAACAGCAAAGGTCCCAGCACTGATCCCTGCGGAACACCACTAGTCACATCCCTCCGTTCAGAAAAGAAGGAATATTCTCTGGGATTTTAGTGCTATTTTACTGGAATTCTATGTAACCTAACCTATGTATAATCTTTAATCTTGTAGTGCATGTGTAATGTTTAATTTCTGAAAGCCATACAGAGTAAAGCTTAAGGTACTGCAACAAATTCAAGAGTGTTGGCATTTATTACCTTATCGGGTCGAATCTGTAGTTAAGTTGGACTAGACTTGTGAATAATTGTTTTTAAGTTGTTTGTCCAAACGTACGAGTTTAAATCAATTTGCAACATCCCATCATTTACAGACATAAAATAGTCACAAATTTTGCTATTTATTCCGGGGCAGACAGGTGAAGTGTTTATTTTGTCTGTGATTTAACTCGACCCCTAATGATAACCAACATGGTGGGAGAGAGTGATAGACACAGAGAGAGAGGGACAGAGGTAGAGTAACAGAGAGATAGTGAGGGATAGAGACAGAAGCAGAGAGATAGAAAGTGCCAGGAGACCCTGAGACACTTTAGAAGCAGGGGGACGGGGAGACAGGCTGTGTGGAGACCCTGGGGTAACGTTACAGATAGACAGGGTAGATGCAGGTAAGATGTTTCTCCTGGTTGAGGAGTCTGGAACCAGGGGACACAATTTAAAAATAAGGGGGAAGCCACTTGGGACAGAGATGAGGAGAAATTTCATGACTCAGAGGGTTGTGAATCTTTGGAATTCTCTATCCCAGAGGGCTGTGGAAGCTCAGTCATTGAGTATGTTTAAAGCAGAGATTGACAGATTTCTAAACACCAAAGACATAAAGGGATATGAGGATTGTCTGGGAAAAAGGCATTGAAGTGAATGATCAGCCATGATAGTATTGAATGGGGGAGCAGGCTCGATGGGCTGAATGGCCTACTCCTGTTCCTGTGTTCCCAAGCTGCTGAAATAGTTTCTCCCAAACTACACCATCAGTTCCCCTTAATATCTCAACAACTTTGATCAAATCACCTTGATCCTCCTAAATTCCAGTGAAAAAATCCCCAGTTTGTGTAATATCACCTCGTAATTTAACCCTTAGAGTCCAGTTATCATTCTGGTAAATCTACACTGCACTCAAATGGACACAGACACCCCCCCACCCCCAAGTCTCTTTGGACCTCCAGTGTTTCTAGTTTTTCACCATTTGCAAAGTACTGTGTTCTAGTCTTTTTTACTGACATTGAAATCTAACTACCACAGTTTTGCCCATTTATTTAAGATATTAATATCTCTTTGTAATTTGATGCTTCCAGTTACACTGCTTACAATGCTGCCTATTTTTGTGTCATTGGTAAACTTGGGTATGTGACATTCTACCCCATCATCTTAAATCGTTAATAAATACAGCAAAACTGAGACACACACGGGCTTTACGCCAGTAGACAGGAGTGAATCATGCCATCCTCGAGGTTTTTAATTCCAGAGATATGTTTTTTTTTAGAAGAAACAGAATTCAAATTCACAACAGCCCAGTGTGGGATTTGAACTCCTGCTTTTTCAATCATCAGATCAGGCCTTCAAATTAAAACACATAAAGAGATTCATATTCCTCCTGCTGTTGTCTGACTGTCTCAGGTTTTGTATATTGTTCCCTTCTCCTCTTCTTCCATGTGTCTGAAGTCTTTGAAGTTTGTCAGACATTGGTAAACTACTTCATGTGGTGTTCTGTAAATACCTTCAATTCTGTGTATCTGGAAGGGACACAATTCAAATTCTCACCTTATTGCATCAACTAAAACCTGCAGGTCCATTCAAACACCCCTATTTCCTGTCTCTGCAAAGATAGCTCACACTTCCACAATGCAGGAATGTCTGAATGGAAACAGCTTTTGACACATTTCCAAACACGTTTGCTAACACTTTTCAGGATGAAGCTAAATTCAACTCACAGATTGCAAGCCCCAAATTGAATCTTTCAGATATAAAAAGTGACACAAATGAAATCCCAGATCTCTCTGTCCCTGCACCCATTTTAACATTGTACCATTTAGTTTATATTGCATCTCCTCAGCCTTCCTTCCAAAATGCATCATTTTACATTTCTCAGCATTGAAGTTAACCTGCCATGTGTCTGACCATTTCACCAGACTGCCTCTATCCTCCTGAAGTCTACTACTATTCCCTTCCCTGTTTATTACATTGCAGATGGTGTAATGTTGAAGTTATGCCCTGTAAACCCAAGTCCAAGTCATTAATATATATCAAAAAGATCAGTGGTCCTAATCCAAACCCCTGGGGAATACCCCTGTACCACAATGTACACTGTATACAGTCTGTACAAAAGCAGGGAGGTTATGCTGAACATTTATAAAGCTCTGGTTAGGCCCCAATTGGAGAATTGTGTCCAGTTCTGGTCACCACACTTTGGGAAGGAGGTGAGGGTCCTTGAGAGGGTGCAGAGGAGATTTACCAGAATGGTTCCAGGGATGAGGGATTTTAGCTACAAAGTTAGGTTGGAAAAGCTGGGTTTGATCTCTTTAGAACCAAGGAGATTGAGGGGAGATTGACTAGAAGTCTATAAGATTATGTCAGGCATAGATACCGTCCTCCAGTCTGAACCAACCATTCACCACTACTCTCTGTGTTCTGTCCCTTATCCAATGTCGTATCCACTCTGTCCCTGTCCCGTTCATTCCATGAACATTCATTTTGCTAACTAGTCAATTATGAGGCACCATTATGACCTCCCCATGAGGAAATTGGTCCCAGAGCACAGAAAAACACACACACAGAAAAACACACACAGACAGGCAATGAGCATCTGCAACAAGTGAGAATCCAACCACCTCCCCTTGGCATTCAAAGCATTATCCCATCACTGAATCCCCCAGCATCAATATCCTGGCGAAACATTCACCAGAAACTGAGCTGAAGAAATCACATCAATACTGTGGCTACAAGTGACTCACCCCCTGACTCCCCAAAGCCTTTCCACCACCTACAAGAGACAAGTCAGGTGTGTGATGGTATCTCTCCACTTGCCTGGATGAGTGCAGCACCTACAACACTCCAGAATCTCTACACCATCCAGGACAAAGCAGCCCACTTGATTGGCACCCCATCCACCACTTTTAACTTTGATCAGATCACCCCTTAACCTTCTAAATTCCAGGGATACAGAGTAAAGCTCCATCTGCACTGTCCCATCAAATGCTGACAAGCTATTAGTTAGTTATTGAGTAAATCTCTGTCTTCTCTGTTTTATAAAACACTCCCAGGGCAGGTACAGTGTGGGGTTAGATACAGAGTAAAGCTGCCTCTACATATGCCTCTCTTTCTCCTCCTCCATCCAAATGGAGAGAGTAACAGTGAGAAAGACAGGGATAGATATAGCGAGAGAATAACAGAAAGAGGGAAGGATAGCAAAGGGGAGAGAGTACCAGAGAGAAAGAGGAAGAGATTGGGATGGAGAGTGTCGTCAGTGTTCCTGCAAAGCTGTGTGCAGCATCCTTGAGGGAATGACACAGCGAGAGATTGGGATTGAGAGGGTACAGAGGGAGAGAGATAGATGGAGGGAGAGAGAGAGGTAGAGACAGGGAGAGGCAGAGACAGGGAGAGGCAGATAGAGAGGTAGAGACAGGGAGAGGGAGAGAGAGAGGTAGAGACAGGGAGAGGCAGAAAGAGAGGTAGAGACAGGGAGAGGGAGAGAGAGAGAGGTAGAGACAGGGAGAGGCAGAAAGAGAGGTAGAGACAGGGAGAGGCAGAGCGACAGAGGCAGAGAGAGAGAGAGAGAGAGAGGCAGAGAGAGAGAGGCAGAGAGAAAGAAATAGTGTGGGAGTGACACAAAGAGAGTCATGGACAGAGAGTGAGAGGAGAGACAGAGAGAGAGAAAAAGAGAGAGAGACAGGAAGGGTTATGGAGAGAGAGCCGGTGAGAGAGACGGAGAGCACAAGAGAGGCAGAGACAGAGAGAGAGATGGTGCAAGGGAGGCACAAATAGAGTGATGGACAGAGGCAGAGAAAGAGACAGAGAGGGGGAGAGGCAGTGGCAGATAGAGAGGCAGTGTAGATAGAGAGGGAGACAGAGAGAGACAGACAGTGAGAGATGGATAGGGACAGACAGCGACAAAGGGAAAGAGAGAGGGAAAGAGGGAGAAGCAGAGAGAGAGAGTGATGGGGAAAGACAATGAGAAAGTCAGGTGGGGAAGAGGCAGAGAGGGAGAGGCCGCAGAGAGAGGGAGAGACGCAGAGAGAGAGGGAGAGACGCAGAGAGAGAGGGGAAGAGATGCAGAGAGAGGTGGAGAGACGCAGAGAAAGGGAGAGAGACGCAGAGAGAGGGAGAGAGACGCAGAGAGAGAGGGGGAGACGCAGAGAGAGAGGGAGAGACGCAGAGAGAGGGGGAGAGACGCAGAGAGAGGGGGAGAGATGCAGAGAGAGGGGGAGAGACGCAGAGAGAGAGGGAGAGACGCAGAGAGAGGGAGAGACGCAGAGAGAGGGAGAGACAGAGTAAAAGGAGAGAGAGAGACAGAGAGATGGTGAGGCAGAGAGAGAGAGGGAGCGATGGTGTGAGAGAGACAAAGAGTCATAGACAGAGGCAGAGAAAGAGAGAGGGAGAGACAGAGAAAGAGGGAGAGACAGAGAGAGAGAGAAAGAAACAGAGAGGGAGGGAAGGAGAGAGAGAAAGTGATGAAGAGAGGGAGGAAGTGTGAGAGAGATGGAGAGACCAGGGAGAATTAAAAAAGGAAACTTGTGTTGAATTATTGATCCTTGCATTGTGGAATGTTTTAGTATTTGGTGAGAATGTTGATCCAGTGAAATTTTGTCCCAGTGGGATGAATAGAATCTATATTAGCTTATTACAACAGTAAGATACCGTGTGTACTGAGTGTAATGTTTACAGTTTCCACTCATATAATATACTTTGCTGTCTATATTGTATAAAATGATGATGGACTGAGATAGAGTGGATAGGAAGGACCCATTTCCCTTAGCAGAGGGGTCAATAACCAGGGACAGAGATTTCAATATTTCCAAATCAATATCATGAGGATGTGATGGCTCCCACAGTGGAATAGCTTGCTGGATGTTTACAATAGAGTGTTTTCCTTCTGGATCATCAGAACCGGCCGCCTGGGTCCCAACTTCATCCACATTTCTCCCTCTCTACTAATATTTCACTCTGCACACCTATCTTTCTCTGTTTGTGTACACAGGAGTGAAGGATTACATCAAATTAATATATCTTACATTCTCCCTTTCAATCCACCCCAACAATCTCTCTCTCTCCAACCTTGTCCCTCTCTACAGCACTCTCTCTCTGCCTGTATATCTAACCCTCACTCCCTCTGTCTCTCTCCCAGTGTCAGAGACAGCAGGAGGGAGAGATAGAGAGAGGAGGACAGAGAGAGACACAGCGAACAACCCCAGCTTCTCCAATCTATCCACGTAAATGAAGTCCCTCATCCCTGGAACCAGGCTTGTGAATCTTTTCTGCACCCTCTCTAATGCCTCCACATCCTTCCTCAAGTGCAGTGCGCAGGATTGGACAATACTCCAGTTGAGGCCAAACCAGTGTTTTACACAGGTCTGACATAGCCTCATTGCTTTTATACTCTGTCTGTATTTCTAAAGTCGAGGACACCTTATCCCTTTTAACCACATTCTCAACCTGCCCTGTCACCTTCAGTGATGTGTGTACAAATACCCCCCAGATCTGTCTGTTCCTGCACCTCCTTTAGAATTCTATCCTTTACTTTATATCGTCTCTCCTCCTTTTTCCTCCCCGTGGTTCTTAATGAACACATCACGAATGTCTTCAAAGAGGGTACGACACAGACATTGTAGTCAATGAGGAAGGGTTTGAAATATTGAATGGGATAAACAGAGAGAGAGGAAATATTAAGGGGTTTAGCATCTTTGAAAGCTGATAATTCACCAGACTCAGATTGTTAAGAGGTACAAGGGAGGAAATAGCAGAGGCTCTGACCATCATTTTCCAATCCTCTCTGGTTACAGTCGTGCTGCCAGAGGACTGGAGGACTGTGTATGTTGTACTGTTGTTTAACAAGGGAGAAAATAATGACTGAGTAATTACAGGCCACCCAGCCTAATCATAGTGGTGGGAAAATTATTGGGTACAAGGGAATGATTGATTCCTTTCTAGTACTGTGTGTCTCAGTGTCTCCATGTCTGTTTCTCTGTCAGATTTTAAGCACTACCTTTACATTGGTGAGGAGTCAGTCTCTGAAATAAATGTCCCAGTGTTGTGGTAACATAAAATGGCCACCGAGAACCAACCTAAAATGGCTGACTGATGTTTGAGAGAGAGAGAGACAGACAGAGAAAGAGAGAGACAGACAGAGAGACACAGACCGAGACACAGAGAGTGATAGCAGGATATTTGTCGTAGGACAGAAGAAAAGGAGGAGGCAATTTGGCCCCTCAACACTGTTCTGTCATTCAATGAGCTCATGGCTGATGTGTGATCTAACTCCATGTACCTATCTTTGCCCCTTAATACCTTTGGTTAATAAAAAATCTATCAAACTCAGATTTAAAAATGAACAAGTGTCTCAGCATCAATTGCCGTTTGTGGAAGAGATTTCCAAACTGATACCACGCCTGGTGTGTTGAAATGTTTCTTCATTTCACTCCTGAAATGTTTTCAGACTACGTTTAGATATTTAGACTATGCCCCCAAGTTCCTGACTCTGCAGCCAGTGGGAATTGTTACTCTCTGTCCACCCTATCAGTTTCCCTTATTATATTGAAAACAATCATCAAATCACCCCATAACCTTCTAAATTCCAGGGATACAGAGTAAATCTCCAGCTACACTGTCCCATGAAACATTTCCAAGTCAAGCACAATGTTGGGTTTGACACAGAGTAAATTTCCCTCTACACTGTCCCATCACACATTCCCTGGGCAGGAACATCATGGGGTGGATACAGAGTGAATCTCACTCTACACTGTCCGATAGAGAGAGAGAGAGAGAGACAGAAAGAGAGAAACAGAGAGACACAGACTGACAGGGTGACTGAGAGAGAAAGAAGGATATTAAACAGGGGATACTGGAAGAGGAGGATGCAATTTAACCCCACAACTCTGTTCCGGCATTCAATGAGATCATGGCAGATCTGTGATCTAACTTAGACCATATATCCTGCCTTTGCCCCTTATCTCTGAATATCTTTGGTAAATAAGAATCTATCCAACACAGGTTTAAAAATTACCCAATAAGCCAGCATGAAATTTCCACAACCAATATCATGAGGGTGTGATGGCTCCTACAGTGGAATAGCTTGCTGGATGCTTAAAATGGAGGCTATTCCTTCTAGATCATTAAATGTGTCCGCCTGGGCCCCAAAATCATCTACATTTCTCCCTCTCCCGATGTTTCTCTCTCCAACTCTATCTCTTAAATGTTTGTGTACACAGCAGTGAAGGATTACATCAAAATAATATATCTTACATTATCCTTTTCATCCACCTCAACAAAGTCTCTCTCTCCAAATTTGTCCCTCTCTACAGCCCTCTCTCTGCCTTCATATCTAACCCTCTCTCCCTCTGTCTCTCTCCTAGTGTCAGAGATAGCAGGAAGGAGAGACAGAGAGAGGAAGACAGAGAGAATGTTGAAGGAACTATACTCTGTTCCTAAACTGTGCTGAACCTGCTCTGGGAGTGTTTAATGGGCTACATTAATGGGCCGTGTACAGTCCTGTATCAGACTGTGAAGAAGCACAGCTTGTTCAGTGTACAACGGGTCAAAGGGAACGATTCACTCCTGTCTGCTACTGGGAAGAGAGACTGACCTTAACATCAAGGCAGTGTTTGACTGAATGGGGCATTGAGGAGCTCGAGTAAAATTGAAGTCGTTGGGAATCGGGGGGAAAACTCTCCACTGGTTGGAATCATACCGAGCACGAAGGAAGATGGTTTTGGTTGTTGGAAGTCAATCATCTCATTCCCAGGCCTTCACTGCAGGAGTTTATCAGGGGAGTGTCCTCAGCCCAACCATCTTCAGCTGAGATCCCAGCAGAAAATGCTGGATATACTGAGCAGGTCAGGCAGCATCTGTGGAGAGAGAAACAGAGTTAGTGATTCAGCTCGATGGATTCCAGATTTCCAGCATCCACAATATTTTGCCTCAGATAATGAAGCAATCCAGAGCCACATGCACCAAGACCCGGACAACATTCAGGTTTGGGCCGACCAGTGGGAAGCAACGTTCACGTCACACAAGTGCCAGGCAATGACCATCTGCAACAAGAGAGAATCCAACCACCTCCCCTTGGCATTTAAAGCATTATCCCATCGCTCAGGGACAGAGAGCGAAAGAAGAATATTTCAATTTTCAAAAGCATTTGATGAGGACAATCTTCGATTTAAAAACGACAATTAATTCTGCATCAATGTGCGTGTGCAGAAGACACGTTCCAAACTACTACCACCTTTTGCCTGGAGTGTCGGATTAACCCGGGTCACTCACTGTGTCCGGCTCAGGCTCAAGACTCACCTGCCTCAGTCACTGAGACGCTCCTGTATCACTTGCATTAATGTAAGCGGATGCCGGGTTTGGGAGCAGGACAGGCACACGGGATTAGGACGACTGCTCATGTGGAGGATAAGCATCAGTAATCCCTCAGAGAATCAGAACAGACCAGCGAGACTCAGAAAAGGAAACTTGTGTTGAATTTGTGAGCTTTGTATTGTGGAATGTTTTAGTGTTTAGTGAGAGTTTGGAGCCAGTGAAATGTTGCCCCAGTGGGATAATAGATACTATATGACTTTATTACAATAGTTAAGTACCGTGTGTACTGTAAATATGGACTGAAATCACAAATCACAATGTTACTGATCAATTTTCAGCTGAATACTATGACTACAGTTATACCTGCTATCCTGTGAGAATGTACATAAGACACGATGGGATGAAGTCAAAGTGGACACTGTTGAATTTACTAGCTTGATCTTTGTGGGAACACAAGGGTTCAGTAAGTTAAAAATATTAAATGGTCAATTCACTTGTACAAATAAACACTTCCCAGACATCACTATGGAATGTGCTAGATGCTGCATTCCCAAGACAAGATATGGACAGTCAATGGGCGGCACAGTGGCGCAGTGGTTAGCACCGCAGCCTCACAGCTCCAAGGACCCGGGTTCGATTCCGGGTACTGCCTGTGTGGAGTTTGCAAGTTCTTCCTGTGTCTGCGTGGGTTTTCTCCGGGTGCTCCGGTTTCCTCCCACAAGCCAAAAGACTTGCAGGTTGATAGGTAAATTGGCCATTATAAATTGTCACTAGTATAGGTAGGTGGTAGGGAAATATAGGGACAGGTGGGGATGTTTGGTCGGAATATGGGATTAGTGTAGGATTAGTATAAATGGGTGGTTGATGTTCGGCACAGACTCGGTGGGCCGAAGGGCCTGTTTCAGTGCTGTATCTCTAATCTAATCTAATCTAATCCAATGACAGAAAAAAATGAAGTGATGGGGGAGGAGCTGGAGAGTGCGACTAACTGGACTGCTCTTCAAAAGAGATAGCACAGATTCAATGGGTCGAATCGCCTCAGACTGTGTTATAGTACGCTATGATTCGACGGTCCTCTTCTGAGAGAGAGAGAGAGAAAGAGAGAGAGAGAGAGAGAAAGCGATGGGTTCAGGAGAGAGAGAGAGATCGGGTGAGGGAGAGAGAGAGATGGGGTGAGGGAGAAAGAGTTGGGGTGAGGGACAGAGAGAGAGAGAGACACACAGGGAGAGGGAGAGGAATAAAACATCCCAAAGGGATGGAACAGGCTCGAGGGGCCGATCGGCCTCTTCCTGTCTTCCGAAGCGCTTTATAAATATTACACACTGAAATAAACAAGGTCATGATGATAATTGAGAAAATAAAATGGAATTAATGAACAATAGTTTCTCCTTTAAAATTATTAATCTTAATTCACAATATGACTTGTGTGAATTTGGGCTTGAAAGATAATTTGCTGTTTATTAACATCACTGAATAAATAAATATTGGAAGATTCAATGTCACTTTGTTCCCATCCTTGTTCAAACTCCAACTGACTCACTCGAAGGTTTAAACCTAAGCAGCAGTTCTGGCGGTGCAGGGTCCCTTTAAGAGATTGGGACTGACCCTCTCCCTGCTCCCCCACCCACCCCACTCAGGGTCACAGTGCTGGGTCAGGGGTTACAGACTGCACGGACACTGGGATTGACCAAAGACCCACTGACCCCAAAGACAAGAAAAGTAAAGCAAAAATTCCCCTGCCCCCTGTGAAATCAGATTGACAATAAATTTAAACCCCGAGAGTGAAATATAAAAGGAGAAAAGAGAGAATTTGATCTTTGTAAAAACATAATTTATACAGAGGGAAGTGTTTGTGTTTATCTGTCTAAGTTGGTCAATGTGAATATATGTGTCTCTGTGTGGGTTTCTCTCTCTCTCGGTCAGTGCGAATGGATGTGTCTGACTGTGGATTTCTATGTGTGTGTGTGTTTATCTGGACATGTTAGTCTGCCTGTGTTTATGTGACTGTCTTTGTGTCTGTGTGTCTTTGTGTCTCTGTGTTTGTGTTTCCAATGCTGGATGTGAGGTTGGGAGAGGACACAGAAGGACACTCTCTAATCTCTTATTAAAGATCTTTCATCTTCACAACTCCGATGAATGGACAGAAATCTCCTCCACAAAATATCCAGCAGTTGTATCTTAATACTTGTCAGGACAGAAGTGCCTCTCTCAAACACGGCCTATGTTAGGTTTATATGGGCTGATGATATAAAGTTAGGTGGGACAGTAAACTGTGAGGAGGGCACAAAGAGACTGCAAAGGGAGATTGACAGGTTAAGTGAGCGGGCAAGAAAGTGGCAGCTGGAATATCATGTGGAGAGATGTGAGGTTCTTCACTTTGACAGGAAGAATAGAAACACAGAACATTTTTCAAACGGTGAGAAACGATGAAATGTTGGTGTTCAGAGGGATTTGGGTCCTTGTACACAAATCACAGAAAGTTAACATGCAGGTACAACAAATGGAGTGTTGGCCTTTATTGCAAAGGGGGTTAGAGTACAATAGTGAGGAAGTCTTGCTGTAATGGTACAGGGTTTGGTGAGCCCACATCTGGAGAGAGACGGAGTGAAGGAGAAGGTGAGGAATAAGAAGTCCCAAAGGTGTTACACAGGGTGTATTATAAAACAAAATCTGACACCAAACCCACAGAAGTTGAGATTAAGGCTGATGACCAAAAGCTTGGTCAAAGAGGTTAGTTTGAAGGAACGTCTTTAAGCAGGAATGAGAGATAGAGACGGAGAGGTTTAGGGAAGGAATTCCCCAGTGTTAACAGGCAGTGACATTAATTCCTGATTGCCGGTAGAGATTTGCTAGGAAAGGGTATTAATGTTTACGGAGCCGAGACAGCTCAATGTGGAGAAGGAGCAAATCAGCCATGACCTGAGTGAATGGGCTGGACAGGTTCGAGGGGCTGAATGGCCTCCTCCTGTCTTCCTCAGGGCTTCAGTAATATCACTGCCAATGTACTGATGGTTTCCTGTTTGAAAAGAGCTGACCAGGTCGGGGGTTCTCTCTGGTCTCCCCTAAACCCTCCCGCCAGCCTTGGAACGACTCATGGATTCATGTCGAATGGAACTGAAACATACAAGATTCTGAGGGGACTTTACAGGGCGGATGCTGGGAGGATGTTCCCCTTGTGGGGGAGTCTAGAACGAGGGGGCACAGTTTAAAAATAAAGGGTCTCCCATGTATGACAAAGATGAGGAGGAATTTTTTTTCTCTCAGTGGTTGGCTAGACTTTGGAATTCTCTTCCCCAGAGAGCAGTGGAAGTTGGGTCATTGAATATATTCAAGGCTGAGTTAGACAGATTTATGATCAACAAGGGAGTCACGGGTTATGGGGGGCAGGCAGGAAAGTGGAGTTAAGGTCACTATCAGATCAGTCGTGATCTTATAGAATGGCAGAACAGGCTCGATGGGCTGAATGGCCTACTCCTGTTCCTATTTCTTATGATCTTGTGTATAAAATGGAGGGTTTTCTCTCCACTTTTTAAGCCATTTTTATAGCAGAGACAGGGCCATGTGTAATATAAACACAGACAGGGTCTAGTGCAGACCTAACCAGTGCATTGATAACTGAGACTAGTGTAAAAGGTATCAAGGATACAGAATTCTAAATATACATTCAGGGGAAATTTTTTTCGGCCAGTATCTAGCAAGGTCAACAAGAGATGGGTCAGTTTTACACTTAGTTTTAGGGAATGAAGCTGGGCCGGTGGAAAGTGATTTCGAAAAAGTGGACTGGAAAAAGCTACTTGAAGGTAAATCAGTGTCAGAGCAGTGAGAGGGAATCATTTCATCTTGGAGGATTTATTATTCCAGAGTTATTTTTTATTTTCAGAGAAATTCAAATTCACAAGAGCCCAATGTGGGATTTGAACTCCTGCTTTTTCAGTCATTAGCTCAGGTTTTCAGATTACAAACTGTAAAAGACATTCACCTTCCTCCTGTTGTTGCCTGACTGTCTCAGCTTTTGTATATTGTCCCCAATCTTGTTCTTTCATGTGTCTAAAGACTTTGATGTTATTCAGACATTGGTAAACCACTTCATTCTCTCAGGACATCGGCTTAAAGACCTTCAGGGACACAATCCACAATCTAATTCACACCCTATTCAAGCAACCAAAATCTTCAACTCCATTCAAACACCCCGATATCCTGTCCCTGCACAGATAACTGACAGTTCCACAATGCAGGAATGTCTGAATGAGAAACCACATTTACCTGACACAATCCAAGCTCCAAATTGAATCATTAAGATATCGAAAATACCACAGAAATGTGACTTGTTCCTGGTAACAGTGAGACTGAAACATTTCAGGGTACTATTCAACCAAGAAGGATTCCAAAAAAAGTCAGGATCACAATTGAAAGAGAAAGAGAGAGAGTGAAATGGAGAGAGAGAGTGAGAGAAAGAGACACTGTCAGCTCCTGTATGTGGAAGGCCTCTCTGTTCCTTCACCCATTTTAACATTGTACCATTTAGTTTCGATTGCCTCTCCCACAGTCTTCCTTCCAAAATCCATCACTTCACATTTCTCAGCATTGAAGTTAACCTGCCATGTGTCTGTCCAATTCACCAGACTGCCAACAGCCTCCTGAAGTCTGCTACTATTCTCTTCTCTCTCTGCTACATTTCCAAAGATTTGTGTCATCTACAAACTTTAAAGTTCTGCCCCGTAAACCCAAGTCAAGTCATTAATATACAGAGTAAAGCTCCCTCTACACTGTCCCATCAAACAGTCCCAGGGCAGGAAGATCATGGGGTGGATACAAGAGTGAATCTCGCTCGACACTGTCCAAAACAGACAGAGAGAGAGAGAGACAGAATGAGAGAAACAGAGAGACACAGACCGACAGGGTGACTGAGAGTGAAAGAAGGATATTTAACATCGGACAAAGGAAGAGGAGGCAATTTAAACCCTCAACCCTGTTCCAGCATTCAATGAGCTCAGGGCTGATCTGTGATCTAACTAACACCATATATCCCACCTTTGTCCCTTATCTCTTAATACCTTTGGTTAACAAGAATCTATCAATCACAGATTTAAAAATTAACAATTAAACCAGCATGAATTCCTGTTTACAGAAGAGAGTGCCACAATTACAAAGAAATCCAAAGGAATGATTGGACAGGCTGGGGTTGTTTTCTTTGGAACAGAGGAGGCTGAGGGGAGATTGAGTTGAGGTGTATAAAATTATGAGGGGCCTCGATAGAGTGGATAGGAAGGACCTATTTCCCTTAGCACAGAGGTCCATAAGCGGGGACATAGATTTCAAAACTTCCACAACCAATATCATGATGGTATGATGGCTCCCACAGTGGAATAGCTTGCTGGATGTTTAAAATGGAGGATAGTCCCTCTGGATCTCTCCCGATGTTTCTGTCTCCATACCTATTTCTTATATGATTGTGCACACAACAGTGAAGCATTACATCAAATTATTATATCTTGCATTCACCCTTTTCAATCCACCCCAACAATCTCTCTCCCTCCATCTATATTTCTCCCTCTCCCAGGATATTTCACACTCCATGCCTATCTCTTCGATGTCTGTGTACACGGGAATAAAATTTACATCAATGTAAGATTATATTTTACATTTGCCCTTTCAAACTCACCAAACAATCTCTCTCTCTCTCCTCAACGTTATCTCTCTGTCTGTGAACAGAGTGACTGTGGAGGGTCTGTCCACAGATCCCTGAAGTTAACAGGACAGCTAGATTAGCTGGTTAAAAAGGCATATGGGACACTTTCCTTTATTGTCTGATGTATAGAATATAAGAGCAGGGAGGTTATGTTCGAACTGTATAAAACACTAGTTAGACCACAGCTAGAGTACTGTGTACAGTTCTGGTCACCACATTACAGGAAGGATGTGATCACACGAGAGAGGGTACAGAGGAGATTTACAGAGGATATTATCAGGATTGGAGAATTTTAACTATGAGGAAAGATTGGACAGGCTGGAATTGTTTTCTTTGGAACAGAGGAGGTTGAGGGGAGATTGAATTGAAGTGTATAAAATGATGATGGGCCTAGATAGAGTGGATAGGAAGGACCCATTTCCCTTCACAGAGGGGGTCAATATAACCAGGGAAGCCCATAGATTTGAATTAATTGTTAGCAGGATTAGCGGGGAGTTGAGAGTAATTGTTTCACTCAGCGGGTGCTGGGGGTCTGGAACTCACAGCCTGAAAGGGTGGTGGAGGCAGAAACCCTCACTGCATTTAAAAAGTACTCAGATATGAACTTACCGTGCTGCAACCTAAAATGGAGGAAAGAGTCAGGCCGATTAGAGACCAGAGAGATAAGCCGTGATGATTTGAAATACCTCGATCAAACCTCCTCTCGAGTTTCCCTTCTCTATGGAGAACAACCCCAGTTTCTCCAATCTATCCACGTAACTGAAGTCCCTCATCCCTGGAACCTTGCTCGTGAATCTTTTCTGCACCCTCTCTATTGCCCCCACATCCTTCCGAAAGTGTGGTGTCCAGGATTGGACAATACTCCAGTTGAGGTGAAACCAGTGTTTTACAAAAGGTCCATCATATCTTCCTTGCTTTTATACTCTGAGCCTCTATTTACAAAGCCTGGGATCCAATCTGCCTTTTAACCACTTTCTCAACTAGCCCTGCCACCTTCAATTTGTGCACAGATATCCCCAGGTCTCTCTGTTACTGCACCCACTTCCTTCTGTTCTTAGGTTCCCATGACAGAAAGAAACTGGAGGACATGGAGGTCTAGAAAGAAGGAGGGGGAGAGAGAGCCAACAAACTGTAAACACGTCTGGGAACACCACCACCTGCAAGTTTCCCTTCAAGTCACACACCATCCTGACTTGGAACTATATCGCTGTTCCTTCACTGTGACTGGGTCAAAATCCCGGAACTCCCTTCCAAACAGCACTGAGAAAGAGGAAGAGATTGGGATGGAGAGTGTCGGTCAGTGTTCCTGCAAAGCTGTGTGCAGCAGCCTGGAAGGTACCACGCAGGTCCTGTTCCGTGATAAATAACACATGTCTGCAAAGATTCTTAAAAATTTAAAGGGACTGCGCACGGGACAAAAACATTTGCCGTGCACAACAACTAAATTGTTTTTGGAACATTGAAGCCAGATGTAGCTCAATGAGTAATAATCCTGCCTCTGAGTTATACGTTTGTGGGTTCAGGTCTGAACATTAAATCTAGGTTGATGTCACCCAACAGAAAATCAGAACAGACCAGCAAGACTCAGAAAAGGAAATGTGTGTTAAATTTGTGAGCCTCACTTTCTGGAATGTTTTAGTCTTTGGTCAGAATGTTGACCTAGTGAAATTTTGCCCCAGTGGGATGAGAGTTATCTGAATAGAGATTATAACATCTTATTGCAACATGAAGGTACCGTGCGTACCGAGTATAACAATATTTATAGCATCCCATCAAAAAATGTCTTTGCTGGGTGTGGGATCAGGGTTTGATATTTTCAAAACACTTTTGATAAGGTCAATCTGAGATTTAAAAATGAACTATTGATACATCAATGGGTGTTTACAGAAGACAGTTCCAAACTAACACCACCTTTAGTGTGTAGAGGTGTTTCCTAACTTCACTCCTGAAAGGTCTGCCTCGAATTTTGAGACTATGCTCACTCGTCCCAGACTCCCCACAAACATAAAAACAGACTGTAAAAGTTTCTATCGGTACGTAAAAAGGAAACGTTTGGCTGAGACAAATGTGGGTCCATTACAGGCAGAGTCAGGAGAGTTTATAATGGGGAATAGAGAAATGGCAGTGAAGCTAAATGATGACTTTGTGTCTGTCTTCACTGAGGAAGATACAAGAAATCTCCCAGAATTAGAGATCCAAAGGATTAGGGGGAAATGAGGAATTGAAGGAAATTAGTATTAGTAAGAAGGTTGTATTGGAGAAATTAATGGGACTGAAGGTTGATAAGTTCCCAGGACCTGATATTCTACATCCCAGAGTGTTGAAAGAGGTAGCTATGGAGATAGTGGATGCATTAGTGATCATCTTCCAAAGACATAATGGGATAGGAGGATAGTCTGGGAAAAAGGCATTGAAGTGGATGATCAGCCATGATAGTATTGAATGGCGGAGTAGGCTCGATGGGCTGAATGGCCGACTCCTGTTCCTATGTTCCCAAGCTGCTGAAATAGTTTCCCCGAAACAACCCCATCAGTTCCCCTTAATATCTCAACAACTTTGATCAAATCACTTTGATCCTCCTAAATTCCAGGGAATACATCAATAGTTTGTGTAATATCACCCCATAATTTAACCCTTGGAGTCCAGTTATCATTCTGGTAAATCTACACTGCACTCAAGTGGACACAGACCCCCCAATGTCTCTTTGAACCTCCAGTGTTTCTAGCTTTTCACCATTTATAAAGTACTCTGTTCTAGTCTTTTTTACTGACATTGAAATCTAACTACCACAGTTTTAACCATTCACTTCAGATATTAATATCTCTTTGTAATTTGATGCTTCCAGCTACACTGCTTACAATGCTGCCTATTTTTGTGTCATTGGTAAACTTGGGTATGTTGCATTCTACCCCATCATCATAAATCATTAATAAATACAGCAAAACTGAGACACACACGGGCTTTGCACTAGTCGACAGGAGTGAATCATTCCAACCCAGAGGTTTTTTAATTCCAGATTTATGTTTTTTTTTCGAAAAAGCAGAATTCAAATTCACAACAGCCCTGTGTGGGATTTAAACTTCTACTTTTTCAATCATCAGCTCAGGCCTTCAAATTAAAACCCATAAAGAGATTCATTTTCCCACTGCTGTTGTTTGACTGTCTCAGGTTTTGTATATTGTTCCCTTCTCCTCTTCTTCCATGTGTCTGAAGTCTTTGAAGTTTGTCAGACATTGGTAAACTACTTCATGTGGTGTTCTGTCAATACCTTCAATTCTGTGTATCTGGAAGGGACACAATTCAAATTCTCACCTTATTGCATCAGCCAAAAGCTGCAGGTCCATTCAAACACCCCTATTTCCTGTCTTTGCAAAGAAAGCTCACACTTCCACAATGCAGGAATGTCTGAATGGAAACAGCTTTTGACACATTTCCCAACACGTTTGCTAACACTTTTCAGGATGAAGCTAAATTCAACTTAGAGATTGCAAGCCCCAAATTGAATCTTTAAGATATAAAAAGTGACACAAATGAAATCCCAGATCTCTCTGTCCCTGCACCCATTTTAACATTGTACCATTTAGTTTATATCGCTTCTCCTCAGCCTTCCTTCCAAAATGCATCATTTGACATTTCTCAGCATTGAAGTTAACCTGCCATGTGTCTGACCATTTCACCAGACTGCCTCTATCCTCCTGAAGTCTACTACTATTCCCTTCCCTGTTTATTACATTGCAGATGGTGTAATGTTGAAGTTATGCCCTGTAAACCCAAGTCCAAGTCATTAATATATATCAAAAAGATCAGTGGTCCTAATCCAAACCCCTGGGGAATACCCCTGTACCACAATGTACACTGTTTACAGTCAGTACAAAAGCAGGGAGGTTATGCTGAACATTTATAAAGCTCTAGTTAGGCCCCAATTGGAGAATTGTGTCCAGTTCTGGTCACCACACTTTAGGAAGGAGGTGAGGGTCCTTGAGAGGGTGCAGAGGAGATTTACCAGAATGGTTCCAGGGATGAGGGATTTTAGCTACAAAGTTAGGTTGGAAAAGCTGGGTTTGATCTCTTTAGAACAAAGGAGATTGAGGGGAGATTGACTAGAAGTCTATAAGATTATGTCAGGCATAGATACCGTCCTCCAGTCTGAACCAACCATTCACCACTACTCTCTGTGTTCTGTCCCTTATCCAATGTCGTATCCACTCTGTCCCTGTCCCGTTCATTCCATGAACATTCATTTTGCTAACTTGTCAATTATGAGGCACCATTATGACCTCCCCATGAGGAAATTGGTCCCAGAGCACAGAAAAACACAAACACAGAAAAACACACACAGACAGACAATGAGCATCTGCAACAAGAGAGAATCCAACCACCTCCCCTTGGCATTCAAAGCATTATCCCATCGCTGAATCCCCCAGCATCAACATCCTGAGGAAACACTCACCAGAAACTGAGCTGAAGAAATCACATCAGTACTGTGGCTGCAAGTGACTCACCCCCTGACTCCCCAAAGCCTTTCCACCACCTACAAGAGACAAGTCAGGTGTGTGATGGTATCTCTCCACTTGCCTGGATGAGTGCAGAACCTACAACACTCCAGAATCTCGACACCATCCAGGACAAAGCAGCCCACTTGATTGGCACCCCATCCACCACTTTAATCTTTGATCAAATCACCCCTTAACCTTCTAAATTCCAGGGATACAGAGTAAAGCTCCGTCTACACTATCCCATCAAATGCTGCCAAGCTATTAGTTAGCTATTGAGTAAATCTCTGTCCTCTCTGTTTTATCAAACACTCCCAGGACAGGTACAGTGTGGGGTTAGATACAGAGTAAAGCTGCCTCTATATTTGCCTCTCTTTCTCCTCCTCCATCCAAATGGAGAGAGTAACAGTGAGAAAGACAGGGATAGATATAGCGAGAGAATAGCAGAGAGAGGGATGGATAGCAATGGGAGAGAGTACCAGAGAGAAAGAGGAAGAGATTGGGATGGAGAGTGTCGTCAGTGTTCCTGCAAAGCTGTGTACAACAGCCTGGAAGGTAAGACACAGCGAGAGATTGGGATTGAGAGGGTACAGAGGGAGAGAGATAGATCGAGGGAGAGAGAGGGGTAGAGACAGGGAGAGGCAGATAGAGAGGTAGAGACAGGGAGAGGTAGAGCGCCAGAGGCAGAGAGAGAGACAGGGAGGGACAGATGGTGTAAGGGAGGCACAAATAGAGTCATGGACAGAGGCAGGGACAGAGGCAGAGAAAGAGAGAGAAAGAGAGAGGGAGAGAGACAAAGAGAGAGAGAGAGAGAAAGGGAGGGAGACACAGGAAGTAGCAGAGAAAGAGGGAGAAGCAGAGAGAGAGTGATGGGGAAAGAAAATGAGAAAGTCAGGCAGGGGAAGAGTCAGAGAGAGAGGGAGATGGACAGAGAGAGGAAGACCGAGAGAGAATGTTGAAGGAACTGTACTCTGTTCCTAAGCTGTGCTGAACCTGCTCTGGGAGTGTTTGATGGGCTACATTAATCGGCCGTGTACAGTCCTGTATCAGACTGTGAAGAAGCAGAACATGTTCAGTACACAACGGGTCAAAGGGAATGATTCACTCCTGTCTGCTACTGGGAAGAGAGACTGACCTTAACATCAAGGCAGCGTTTGACCGAGTGTGGCATCGATGAGCCCGAGTAAAACTCAGTGGGAATCGGGGGGAAAACTCACCACTGGTTGGAATCATACCGAGCACAAAGGAAAATGGTTTTGGTTGTTGGAAGTCAATCATCTCATTCCCAGGCCTTCACTGCAGGAGTTTATCAGGGTCGTGTCCTCAGCCCAACCATCTTCAGATGATATCCCAGCAGAAAATGCTGGATATACTGAGCAGGTCAGGCAGCATCTGTGGAGAGAGAAACAGAGTTAATGATTCAGCTCGATGGATTCCAGATTTCCAGCATCCACAGTATTTTGCCTCAGATAATGAAGCAATCCAGAGCCACATGCACCAAGACCCGGAAAACATTCAGGTTTGGGCCGACCAGTGACAAGTAACATTCACGTCACACAAGTGCCAGGCAATGAGCATCTGCAACAAGAGAGAATCCAACCACCTCCCCTTGGCATTCAAAGAATTATCCCATCGCTGAATCCCCCAACATCAACATCCTGGGGAAACATTGACCAGGAACTGAGCTGACGAAATCACATCAATACTGTGGCTACAAGTGACTCACCCCTTGACACCCCAAAGCCTTTCCTTCACCTGCAAGACACCAGTCAGGTGTGTGATGGTATCTCTGAGCCCACACCTGGAGTATTGTGTACAGTCCTGGTCTCAGTACTGAAGGAAGGATATACTTGTCTGAGAGGTGAGGAGGAGAAAGAGAGAGGGGGTGAGGGAGAGAAAGAGAGATAGAGAGACAGGGTGATGGGGAGAAAGAGAGAGATAGAGAGACATGGTGAGGGGGAGAAAGAGAAAGGGGGGGTGAGGGGGAGAAAGAGAGAGAGAGAGAGAGAGACGGGGTGAGGGGGAGAAAGAGAAAGGGGGGGTGAGGGAGAGAAAGAGAGAGAGAGAGAGAGAGACGGGGTGAGGGGGAGAAAGAGAAAGAGAGACGGGGTGAGGGGGAGAAAGAGGAATGGGG